>NW_010357686.1:263807-304314 GCF_000414095.1 Morus notabilis
CTGAAATCTTTTCTTTTTTTTCTTTTTAGATATAGATAGATACTCAAAGATTGATAGTGAACTTTAGGAGCTTCTCTTAAAATAATAATGCGTTAATCTAGTCGTTCTTTTAACTACCGATAAGATGACTGTTTTAATTATTAGATTAAAATATTAATGATCTGGTTTAATAAAGCATCGTTCATTTCGCGGATTTGAGTTTTCAATTTAAGTTGAGATGTGACATTTTCTGAGAGCTTTTCACTGTAGCAGAAAAAGTTAGATGTGATATTTTCTGAGAACTTTTTACCGTAGAAAACTAAAACTAAAAACTCGAATCGGTGAAATGAACGAGACCTAAGTGTTCACATAAAAATTTTATAACTCACAAACGGAGATATTATAGTCATAGATCATATAGTTAAAAATTGTAAACTTCTGTGGTAGATATTGTCATTTTATATTTTAAATAGTAAAAAATTTGAAAAAGAATGAGTTGGTAAGGAGAACTAAATCTAAGATTTATTGTATAAATTTTAATATTTTATAAATTTCCAATTTAACTCAATGATAAATGTGAGATTTACTCCATCAAATTTAATAAATTAAAATTTCTTTTTTTTTAGAATTAGTAAATAGCATATTTATAAAACTAAATTAAATAAATAATAAGTTTTAAAACTATTTATTTCATTTACAACTAGTAAAAAGATTTTTTTCACGTAAATTTTCTCTTTATGATTGTTAAAAAGACTTTTTTCCACATAAATAATGATTTTTTACCACCTAAATTATTTTTTATCAATCATATATAACACATTTACACGGTAAATTATTATTTACTTCAAATAATTTTAAAATTTTTTATTTACAGAATTTAGTTTCAAAATCTACTATTTACTATAAGCCATGTTTGAAATTGTTCTTATTTTTGTTTTTCACGTTTTTCAAGAAAAAAAAACGGAAAATAATTTTAAAACGGCGTTTGGCACAGTTAAAGACAAAAACTAAAAATGAAAATGATTTTTTGGTTTAGTGTAAAATGGGAGAGAAATAAAAAACTACATTTAGTCATTTTTCATTTTTTATTTTCCTTTGCTCATCTCTCAAGCATAGAGAGAGGATGAGACATTAATGAGTTTTTTATACTGAAAATAATTTCTTAATAAAAATACCAAACGCATTTTTAAAAATAATTTCTGTCTGATATTGAAATCGTTTTCATTTCTATTTTCTTACAAAAAATAAAATATTTTTAGAACGAGTTCCAAACGCGCCTATAATTTTTCCCTTTTTTATTTTTTAGTGAACAAAAGGTTTTGTTAAAAACGGACAAAGACCAAAATGTCCATCACTAGATAGATACTTCCATTTATCCATTATTAAATTGGGTAAATCAATCCTTTACTTTATTTACTCAAATGAAATTGTTAATTGTATGGATTTTTTATTAATGTTTACTAATATCTTATATACATAACATTAATTAATTTTTTCATCTATATAAGTGGTTTTAATGATTAGTCTAATATATACTCACTGATAAATTAAATATTACCTAATCATGTGATATTAACTATTATTAACTATATGCATTTTTAATCAATATTTACTAATTTTTTATTTACATAACATTGATTTTTTTATCCATATAAGTAGGGTTACTCTAATATTTACTCATTAGTAAATATTATCATTTAATCATGTGATATTTATCTAATAGTCATAATTTATCCCGTTACATCATTAAATTCATATATTTGATAAACCACCAATGTATTTGATATTGATATGACAATTATAAATAACAAGATTGGATTCTTATCACGTACATCAACAAATTTCTATATTTGATTAATCACAGATGAAAACATACTCATTTAAAACTCGGCCATATATATAATGTAATCTTAATGGTTACTCTAATATTTACTCATAGAAAAGTATCGCTCATTAAACCGTAAGATATTAATCCGATAATTTTAATAAATTGAATAGTTGACTAAAAAATTTATGATAATGAAATTGAATTCTAATAAAAACCATATTATGTAAACATAACTATTAAAAACTCACCCACATATTATATATATATATGGATTTAAACCATAAAGGTAAACAGCAGAGACCAATCTGAATATCATTAGCCAACTCAAGGAAGAAACAAATCCCTTCTATACCTTCACAACCATTACTCATTCCATCAAACAAAACCATTAACAATGTGTGCCTCGCTACAGATGTATCGCTGTGTTTCCACATGTATTTTCCCATGAAATGTACATTACGGTTTAGAAAAAGAAATGCTTTTTACGGGTCCGTTTATTTGCAGTATCACTCCATTTTTCATGAATCGCGGCAATGGCATGTGCTATGTACACAGGCTATGCATTACCTTTTTTGCTTTGCTTTGGGAATTTCTCTATGCAGTCATCTTCCTAGGGATTACATGGCCTCGAATAGAACCCGATGCTCCAGTAGCTCCGACAGAACATTCCTCATTTTGTCGATAGAAACAGGTTTAAGAATAACTCCATCCAGCCCAAATCTAATGCAGTTCTCCTTTGTCGACTTGTCTGTATTCCCAGTAAGTACTACAACCAGCGGTCTGTCATGACGTTTTCCAAATCTTTCACGTATGCGGCTGGCAAGTTCGTAACCATCCGTGCACACATCCATGAACACCACCTTGTGTTCCTGAGAAACAATGCATAAGCACTCGTCACCGGAGCTCACAGTTGTAACATCACACCCAAGATGCACAAGAAGTCCCTTTGTCGCTGACCTGCTTACCCTGTATTGCAAGGAAAATTTAAGTTTGCATAAAATCGTGAGTTAGTTCAAAAATATATATTAGAAACAAAATGAATACATTTCAAAGTAACCATACGCATTGTTTTGTAACATTTATGTTAGTAATACGTCATTGGTATGGTTGAAATGGAAAGAAAATATTTGACTAGATGCCCAATGTTTTAGAATGCTGATTAACAGATTAAGAACAATACTACTTACAAATTTGATCCAACTCTGTACTCTACAGAATATCAGCAGTTTCCGTGAACACAAATGCAAAAGGAGCATAAAACTCCAGCCAAAAAATAAGATGCACGGAACCAAGTAGAATCTACAAAACTTATGTTTCATTCACTAGCAGAAAACTGGCTTTTTTTTCCATAAACTACAAAGAAATTCCTATTATTCTCAGACTCTTAGCCACTTCGAGATTCCCACTTCCAAATGTCTCTCCCTTCTGACTATCCTAAAATGTAATAAAAGTACTATTATAACCATTGGTGATGCAATCACATAGATGCGACAATGTATTAGAACTGCCACAGCAGTAGTGCAGTATCCAGTGGTATACCTGCTGCCGTGTTAATTGTATGTTTTGCTATCTCTTATGGCAGTCCATTAGTAGTCGCAATAAATAGTGATAATTGAAGAGAAAAAAGTGTAACACCGCAGCAATATATTTTCAGTAAAAAGGAACGAAAAATGGAAATATTGCTACATTACTAACCCATTATCATCCATAACAAGAACTTTCAGCCCTGTGAAATTTGCATGAACATGATTAGCTTGCACCTTAGGCACATAATGCAGCTTAGATTCAACGGGTCGATATGGAAATCCGAGTTTGACTATGAAACTGGCGGTGCACCCTTTACCCAAACCTTCACTTTCAATCCATATATGTCCTTCCATAAGATTTACAAACCTGATCAAATCAAACAAAGGGAAAAGGCATTGTTACTGCATCCTAGAAAACTGCCTAGGGATAAGAAGTAACTCCAAGCCCAACAAGTTCAAGTGCAAGAAGTGACTGGGACAAAACTGAGGGTGCGTTTGGTTAAAGTGTCAGAATAGTAATGGGAATAGGAATGGTAATGGTAATAGAATAGAATGGAAAAGAAAAGTAATGCCTTTGTTTGGTTATGAATTTAAAAAGCCGGTGGAATGAAGTATAATTATTGTTACTTTGACAAAATTACCCCTCTTCTCAGCACCATGTTGTTCATCAAAAATCTTAGCCAAATAAATAAATAAAATAAAAGAAAAACAAATTGATGGCTACCAGAGAAAACCCGTCGGACTAGCACCAAAAAGACCCTTCGGACATGGAAGCATGTCAGAGATGGTGAGAGTAGCCGGACTGAGGAAGGCAGCGAAAGTGCTCAATGATTGAGATAGAAAGTCTGAGATGAGCACCTATGTTTGTCAGAGAACATTGGATCTGGAGAGGAGTGACGGATCTAGCGAGAAGGAGAGTGAACTCAGGTGACAGATTGACGAGGCAAGCAGCCGATTTCGGCGAGTAGAGCGGCAGAGTTGGACTTTGGGTCTCATTTTTTTTTTTTTAAATCTTTTTCTTTTCAACTGGTTCTTTGAATGATTTTTCTCGTAAATATGGCATTTTGGGTCTGATGGTTTTTTTGTACTGCATCTTGAATCAATATCTATAATGGGCTTTTGATGATTCAACATGGGATTGTCTATTTTGTGGACTTTACTAACTGCGCAAGTCCATTTGTATATATGATGAACCATTTGGAAGAGTATTCAAAAAATCCTTGCCTGAATGAATGTTCAAAGCTGGGTGACTCATGAACTTGTTCACATCTTCATCTGGGTTCCTTTCGTTTTTGCGTCATCAGTACACTTTTCTATTTCGGTAAAGGAGAACGGCGACAATGAGGGTGGAAGGAGGAATAGAAGTTGGCGGAGGATGGCAGGTCGACGATCAATCAAGGAGGGCTTTGCAGGAGCAACGACAGTGCGCAGACCGTAGTCTGTTTGAGGACAATGGCGGTGGGGCAGAGAAGGACAAACATAAATGATGGTGATGTTAAGAAAGGGAAAAAGGATGAAGGGTAATTATGGAAAAGAATAATAAAATAAGGATGAAATGACAATTCCTTCCACAAATGGATGGAATGATGATTCAGCTAAAATGAGGGAAAAGTCATTCCTTCAGAAAAGCTATTCCTTATCTTATTAAAGCCAACCAAATAGCTGAATGAAGTCTATTTCCTTTCCATTCCATTCCTTTCCCCCCAACCAAACACACCCTCAACTCACACTGCATACTGCACTGCACAAGAACTGAAGATAACCACGGTAAAAACACATAGATAGGTACCTCTTACAGATTGCAAGGCCAAGTCCACTGCCACCAGAATTTCGGGTCGCTAACGGTTGAGTTTGTGTAAATTTAGTGAAAATCTTAGGAATATCTTGAGGGCTAATTCCTGATCCTGAATCTTTAACCTATAATCGAGATGAAATTATAACCACAAAGCCAAATTGAAATGCAAAAGCATAAGCACCATAAGGAAGAAGGCTTTCGAAAAAGGACAGAAGAAACAAACCTGTGCACACAAGTAGAAGTGATTATCACTTGGTAGCGGAAAAAATTCAGCAGTTCGATACTCTCTTAAAGACTCTGATTTTATGACAAAAGCAGATATTGAGATGGTGCCCTCTTTTGAGAACTTCACAGCATTACCAGTAACATTCAAAATAGTTTGCATAAGGCGTTTTTCATCACCAACAGCATATACTGGCAAATCTGAAGCTATATTTAATGTAACTGTCAACTTTTTGACGGATGCAACAGGTTTAATTAAATTAAGGACCTGCAAGCACAAATTCATATTCATTAAATAATCCATCAAACAATCTCATGAAACAATGGTGCCTGAAGTAACTAATAATTTGCAGGAACACATAAATATACCTCTCTAAATACAGAATGAAGGTTAAAAGTTCCTTTTTCAAGTTGAAGGCTACCATCCTCAAGCCTGGAAAGATCTAAGACATCATTTATAAGAGTGGCCAAAAGGTTACTACTCTTCAGTATTGTCTCAACCATCAGGCGCTGCTCAGGAGTCAGCTCAGTTTCCTGCAACAAGGAAGAAAGTGCAATAATTGCATGCATAGGAGTTCTCATCTCATGGTTCATAACAGCAAGGAAATCATTGCGAGCACGAATAGCAGTTTCTGCCTCCCTCCTGGCCAGATCAAGTGCAACGTTCTGCTCTATTAAAAGATCTCTTGCTCTCATTGACTCTTCTAGTATAGCAGCATGTGAAAGAGCAACTGCAACCTGGATTCACATTGGGGAATGAGAAATAAATACTTTTCTTTATGCAAGATGCCAAATATAATAATATACTCAATCTAGAACGAGATTTCAACCTACAACCTCCAAAAGACCATGCGACTCCAGAAGACTTGAACCACAGTTCAAGAAATCAGACCAGGAATAAAAGAATAAGCTTTCTAATGTGCTCACTATCTTCTAATATTCTACCTTGCTCGACATCTATAACATATTGCAATTAGTATCTGTTCATTAGAATGGCATAGGAGAAGATAGAGTAGTGCACTTATGATCCTATAACATAAATCCATGAAAAACATTCTAGGAGATGGAAGACAGTATTTTGCAGCAATAAGAGTTCAATTTGATAAAAGAAATAAGTTTTTCCAGAAAACTAAAAAAATTTTCCAGAATAGATCTTTAATCACGCAAGACAAAAATTTGATGCAAGTAATAATGTACTGAATCTTTAAGAATGACGTAAATAGCAAGAGGGTATGGAAAAAACTCTTTACCTGATCAGCGACTACTTCAACCAGCTCTAACTCATGGACATGCCACTGCCTAGCGCTGTCCGCAGGAAGTATCAAGACCATCAAGGCATAGCGCTTTGTTGAAAGCTCTGGCCAGTCATTTATTTGGAAGTTTGAAAGATGTAGAAGCGGAACTCGAACGGCAACAACGTCCCCATGCATATACTTTCCACTGAGAGGCCGTAGTCTGGCCACTGGGGAGTTTGGGGATATTTTCACCGCACGGTTGCTACTAAAGACTCGGTTAATATCAGGAAGATGAATGGGCACAGTATATCCAACTGGATTATGCTGTCGAAGTGTGTATGAGAGTTGAAGCTCTAACCCTGTACGCGTTGGCATCCATAAAGCACACTCTTCCAAAGCCAAAGTTCTCCCCAATTCAACTAGTGTGGTTTTTAGTATAGTATGTCTGTCAAGAGTACTCCTAATCTCATGGGTCAACATCCTGACATGCCGACCCGTCTCCTCTTGTGTACGGATCAGGCCCATCTCTCTATCAAGCTCCGCAGCCTTGTTTTTCAAGAAGAGCTCCCTGGTCTTAACACTCAACAGATCAGGTATTATATGTACAAGCATAAGGGCAGTAACACATGACACTGCAGCTGTTAGAATCTTGGCAGTGGTCATTACGATAGCCACAGTTCTCGAATGCATAGTAAAAGTCCATAAATTAATAAGATGAGTAGCTCCACACAATACAATGAAAGCACCAAACTGAACAAGGACCCATCTGTACGGGAACACCGCGGATTTCTTCACAAAGTAGATGAGCTCGAGGGGGATGGAGAAATAAGCGAGAGCGATAAAGAAGTCCGAAATGTACTGATACTTCATTAACAGTTCATCAGCAGGCCATTGTGGCTCAATGCAGTTGCAGGGATCCATGATGATGATTTGATAAATGAGCCACAGCCAGCTCAACCAATGTTTCCCCTTCACATGCCTAACAATCTAATTATAAGTTCACAAGAAAATTCCAAAGACAAACATGTTAATTGTCAAGAACCCAAACTCAAAAAATAAAAATAAATAAATAAAATAAAATAAATAAACTTGTTATAGTGAGGAAAGTAAAGTGTAATAGTTCTAACCTAACAATTCCAAGTCTAGATTTTGCAACTAATTCAAAGAAGAAGAATCAGCCACAGAAAATTTTGCAATGTACAAATAAAAATCAACGGAAATGAAAGGAAAATCTGTACAAATCCATACAAAACGAGAATTCGGATAAAGGCAAAACTTTAAAAATCGTAATCGAAGGAAAGATCTGAAGCTCCGAAAAGTTCAGAAAATCACAATCTAGGAATATGGAGAAAAGTTCTTCAATTATCTCCGAGTTTCTCAGCAACCGAAGAAACAAAGAGATCAAACGAGAGAAAGTGAGTAGCTGTGGGTATGGAATCTTACCAGCGGAGAACATGACGGCGATGGTGATGACGATCGCCAGAGGAGAAGAAGACGATCGCCGGAGGAGAAGAAGACGATCGGAAAGCGGAAGATCTGATGGCGTTGCGTGGTTCAGAAGGAGAGGATTTGGGAATCTGAGTTTAGGTCAAGAGTGTTAGGAATAGGAACGGCCGTATTCTCCCAAGTTTCTCTTTTTTTTTTCTTCTTTTGATTTGACTTAAATATTTGTTCGGTCAACATATAAATAGTTTACTCTCTGAGTCGGTTCGGCAGGGTGGCTGCTCTTGTCTTTTCTTCGAGCAGAGTACAACTTTTTGGGGCCAGTTTGTTCGTGGATTTTTTTTTTTGAGAAAAAACATTGAGTGAATTTGAAACTTGTTCTAAAATGATTTTAAATTGGTTTGGTTCATGAATTATAATTATTTTTTATTTATGTGTATTTTTTATGAGAGAAAATACTGTAGCGAATCATGAATTATGATTCGAATCAGAGAACGAATTATCCAACCAAACGAGCTCTTATTTTTTGTATAAAAATATAAATGAAAATGGTTTTAATTTTAAACATAAATTATTTTTAAAAATGTATTTGGTAGTTTTATAAAGAGATTATTTTCAGTATAAAAAATCTCATTAATGTCTCTCTCTCCTCAAGAGAGGAGAAAATGAAAATAAAAAATGAAAAATGACTAAAAATCGTTTTCATTTCTCTCTCATTTTACACTAAACAAAAAAATCATTTTCATTTCTGTTTTTTATCTTTATTGTACTAAATACCGTTTTGAAAACGGTTTCATTTTTTTTTCTCAAAAAACATGAAAAACATAAACGGAATCAATTCTAAACACGGCCATTATGTAACAAAAGATCATTTAAATCAAAATTTGAAACATTTTGTAACAAAACATGTTAAAGCTCTTGAGTGTTAGAAATAAAAGGAATTCTTACTGTAGGACATCATTTTTCCCGGTATAAAAATGAAATTTCTTTCATACAAATCTGATCTTATGTTTGCCGAATAATAACTTCTTAAAAAAACATGGACGGGAAGTTTTCAAGCAAAATTTGAAGATTAGTCTTTCTCGCATTTCTCTACTATGCCTTTCATCGTGAAATACTTAATTCTCTTATTGACAAAGAGAGGGTTGTTCTTTTACAATAAAACTCAGAAAAAGTTTAAATTCAAGTTACAATTTTACTCAAGTTACAATTTTATTCAAGTTCACGTTCTTTTAAGTTTTAACTTTATTCAACTTTATTCAAGTTACAATTTTAACTCAAATTATAACTCAAATTCAACTCAAAAATTACACTCAAGTTACACTTCAAAAAAATAACCACTTAGTCTTTTTGCTATTAGAATTAAAACAATTATATGTTCCACACATATCCAAATACATATTTTAAATTTTATTTTCTATTCCAATTCGCATTTTTAACTGCATATACAAACATTATAATTTAAACCACATTTTGCATATTTCGCAATTCTAACCAAAATGGTTTCAATCACCATAATTTGAACTCATAAATCATATGTGGATCCATAATCTGAAGACCTACTCATGAAGTACCACCGATTAAAATGATCATATCTTATACATGTTGTTTTTCACTGAAAATTAGAGCCAACATAAGCCTTCTATCACAGCCGTAACACCAAATTTGAATATTCACCTAGGTCGTGTGACAAAGTTGCTCGTGAAGAATAGTATGATTGCTGCGCAACTGTTCTTGTTATTGTTGTTGTTGAAAATAAAGGATAGTGAGATCGCTAATAGAAGTCAAATTGGTTCTATAAGAGCATTAGAGCAATACAATAATTGATGTGTCAATTACAAAGTTAATATTTGAGTATAAAAAATACTCTATAATATAATGTTATTTATTGTGTTAAATTTTATATATGCTATACTTTATGGTAAATTTTTTATCAAGTATAACATATAAAAAATTTAGTATTTGATTGTTATTAGTTGAAATGTTAAATTTTTCATGTAATCAATGCAACTTTTACATTTTTAATTATTTTAAACATAAAAATTTACTTTTACAACTTTCAAAACTTAATAATTATGAGAAAAAATAGATTTAACATTTCGTATAGCATTATGCATTGAAGTAAAAATGAAAATAACATATCATATCACACTTTTTAATAGTAAATATACAATTGACATTAGCATTTGCATTGGAGATAGTCTAAGAATGCATCTCATAGGTAAAAGTAGAAGCATGTTTGGAGGATGAGTTCAAACCACCCCAACTGGACTTCAAACAATATTTTATCTCACAAAAAAAAAAATTGAATTTAAAAGTTCTGTTATAATATTTTCTCTCATAAACTTTGAATTCTAATTCAAACCACCTGATTTAAACCCACTTTGCAAACAAGCCCTACATTTTTATTTATTTAGGTATCATTTATTTCACCAATTTGAGTTTTCAATTCTAATTTTGTTACAGTTAAAAGTTTTCATAAAAAATTACATCCAACTTTTCTGTTATAGTGAAAAGTTATCACATAAAATTATATCTCAACTTAAATTAAAAACTAACAGGCCTTATTTTGCATTTTCATAGCAAACAATAATAGCAACTCTTCCTTGGGATCATGCGGTGCTACAATGGGCCCAATGGCTCCTTTTATTCTTGCCCCCGCCCTCTCAACCCCTTAAAAATTTCAAAATTGCAATATTGAGATAGAATTTTCAAAAAGATTTCAGTTATATCCTAATATTTGAGCTTTAAATATACTCTTTTTCAATTTTATAACTTCAAATAAATCAAAAATCAATTACAATACTATGCAAATTAATATTTTTGGACTTTAATCTTAAAAAGTGGATTAAATTATATTACAAGCTTAATTCATTCGGAAGAAAAATAAAGAAGATAATAAAGTAGATAAAATGAAAGTAAAAAGATGACAAAATTAAGGAAATATAGTTGCATTATAATTTTTGGTATAAAATTTTAATTCCATTACGCCTCCTGAAAAAAAAATTTCTGGCTCCGTCAATGATCGGGTATATTAACAATTATGTCAAATTTTTGTAGGTTGGTTTAAACACTTACTCCTTATGACTTTTAGGTAGAAAATTCTTTTTTCTTGTTTATAAATTACACATCCTTTCTTACGTCCACGCCATTCTGCATTTACTTTCATTTGCTTTTCATTTTGTTGGAATGATTTCCACATGTTCTGCTATCGCTTATCACATCAGAAGCCTCGTATGGCACGAAAGTTAAATCTGGTTGTGCGTGCAATAATTCCTCATATATTAAAGGCACATTCAGAACTCATTTTAAAATAATTTTATTTTTTATATAAAAATAAAAATAAAAATATTTTCAATCCTAGACATAAATTATTTTTAAAAATTTATTTAGTAGTTTTATTAAGATATTAAAATCCATTAATTGCTCTCTCTCTCTCTGCTCAGGAGAAAACGAAAATAAAAAATGAATTTTCATTTCTTCATTTTACACTAAACTAAAAAATCATTTTTATTTTTATTTTTATTACGCTTTTATACTAAACTAAAAAATCATTTTTATTTTTATTTTTATTACGCCGAACGCTGTTTCAAAAACGTTTTTCTTTTTTTTCTCAAAAAATATAAAAAAACAAAAAAGGATCCATTCTAAACATGACCTAGATGATGATAATATATATATATATATATATATATATGTAACCGTTGTGATCTTTTTATTTGTTGAATTCCACCAGACCAAAATACTTCAAATTTCAACTTAGTCAGAGGTTTTTTTTTTTTATAGGCCTTTAATAGCGTCAATTTTTAACAGTTAAATATGATTTAAATCACATTAAATTAAAAAAATATAAAAAAAATAATTTCTGATAAGAATATAACAATTGAAAAGTAAAAAATTCATTTCTTCTAGTCGGAAAAACTCTCTACGAAGACGTACCATAATTCTGATGTTACATAAATTAAACCGACTTTTTGACCCCACTAACAGAAAACTTTTCGTAACGTCTGTGTCTATGCTTCCAAGTTCCAAATAGTAGCGCTGACATGTTTTGACAAGTACTACTACTCACGTCATGAATAGAATGGTGGAAATGTCTTTGTGGTTAAAAGCTACTTTGAAAATCATTTTGCTTCAGCAGAACAGCTAGCCGCCTAGCCCCAGATTTTCCTTTGGTAGTTCTCTCTCTCTCTCTCTCTCTCTCTCTATCTCTCTCTCTCTGTGGATTTCATACTCTTGAGTTAATGACAATTCTCGTTCTCTTTATGATCACCATGAAATTCTATTATTTATGTTTCTGAGTTTCCCTTTCTGCTTCTATGTTTTGATTTTTGATTTTTGATTTTTTTTTTTATGAATAAGGTTAATTGATGTTTGTATTCAACAATGAAATTCTGTTTTTAGGATTAGTGAAGTTCTGTATTTGCTTTTTCTTAGTTCTACAATGTTAAGTTAAGGCAGCATTTGAGAAGTCAACCATTATTAATAAACATGTATGTTTCACTTTGTAAACATCCTAAACGTGTTTTGACCAATAATTGGAGACTTTAAGAATGTCATGGGAATACGCAATATTTATACAATACATGAATATAATGAGATTAGGAATCCATAATAACTTTCAGTCATTCACAAAGAAATCAATGGAATACTTGAATATAGTCTTCAACTGAAATTAATGATCCAATTAGGCACACACCAAAAACAAAACCCATCATTTGTTTACTGCCTACTTGATATGTCTTTGAGATGAAATTTGGATTTTAGTCAACAAATAGTGGGGGTAAATTGTTTTAGGATGTTGTCAGTGTGTGCCACGTATGTCCACACTTACTGAAATTTTGGTTAATAAGATGCAATAAATGACGTAAAGATTGTGTAATATCTCTTAAAGAAATAGCCTGATAATGATGTATAATTTGTTATTTCTGTTGAAGAATTAATTATATTTGGTGGGAGTTTCCTTAATGGGAAGAACATGAAAAAAGGGAATCATTTTGTGAGGTTACTAAGCCTAAGTAGTTGTGGTCCAACAATAATGCTTTTCTCCATTCTGCCTAAGATATTTATTGTATCATCTCTAAGAAACATCACACAAAATTTGATTTTGAACTGGTATGTCATTGTTCTTTTCAGCATTGTCTTTCTGTGTTAGGCTTGGGGCTCTGCTGTGTCTTCTATCTTTAATCTTTTTCTCAAGAAAATTTGTTGTTATTAATGTTACTTCACTGGTGGTTTATTAGTTTTTTTTTTTCTTTCACCAATAAGGTTTCATTTTCATTTCCATTTGGTTTTCAGGATCAAGGATGTTCATAAAGAGAATTGCTCTAGTTCTTTTCATTGTTTTGCTGTCATGGGCGTACCAGGCAACGCGCCCTCCTCCTCCGAAACTATGCGGGTCCCCAGGGGGACCTCCCATTACTGCTCCAAGAGTAAAGCTTAGGGATGGAAGGCACTTGGCCTACAAGGAATATGGTGTCCCAAGAGAAGAGGCCAAATTCAAGATCATTTTTGTTCATGGCTTTTCTTCCTGCAGACATGAAGCGATGGTTGCCACAGAACTCTCTCCGGTACTCGTTTTTTCGCATTTTGTTGGCTACCCTTTACAGTGGACATGATCTTACTTGGAACTTATTCAAGAACTAGGGGTTTATGTGGTATACATGTATGTGTTTTGTATTTCTGTGTTGTGTTTAAGAATTGACATTTCATGTTGGACATGATCTTCACAGGAGGTTATTGAAGAGCTAGGGATTTATGTAGTGGCATTTGATAGACCCGGCTATGGAGAAACTGACCCGGATCCTAACAGAACAGAGAAGAGTTTGGCTTTGGATATAGAAGAGCTTGCTGATCAGTTGGGACTTGGAACCAAATTCTATGTAATTGGTCATTCCATGGGTGGCCAGGTCATATGGAGTTGCCTTCGGTATATCCCCAACAGGTAAGGCGCCACGGGGTATGCTCTATGGTTAGCATCCATCTTTTTTGTGTACAAAACTCAGCATCCTAAATGTAGATTTATGTTTGCAACTGAATGGTCTCTTAATTTGCCTTTGGCATGTGAGATTGGAGAAAGGAATACAGGAATGAACACTTAGGATAGAAATAATTAGGGGAAAAAATTGTGATAGAATCATATTTGCCTTGAGTATAGATTTTTCATGTATTGTTCCTCATATGAAAAAATTCAGTGGAACAAAGTGTTTCTCATATTCTTTTCCGTGGTTTTTTTTTTTGCGAGTTTATCTGGTAGGACTTAAAAAATGAACTACTAGTAGCCATCAGTTCTGTATCAGAAACTATTATGTATACTTTTTCATTCTGATGTGATTTTGACCATATCCAACGGTCAGAAATCACAACCTACTAGTAGGAAGATCTACCGGAGAAATTCCCCTTTTTTTTTCTCTATGCATACATAAATGTTCGAGTTTCAAAATGCGATCCAATCTGATGTTTGTGACACTGCCAGGCTTGCAGGAGCTGGCCTAATCGCTCCTGTGACCAACTACTGGTGGCCATCGTTCCCTGCTAACTTGTCCGTAAAGGCCTATTACCAACAACCAGCACAGGATCAATGGGCACTCCGAGTTGCTCACTACTTACCGTGGCTAACCTACTGGTGGAATACTCAGAAGCTGTTTCCTGCTAGCAGCGTCATAGCTGGAAACCCTCATATATTCTCTCCTAAAGATTTGGAACTCATCAAGAAACTGCTTTCAGTTTCGGATCCTGAGAGGGAAAAAATCAAGGTACTTACTTAATTACAATCTGAACTGAAGAACCAT
Organism: Morus notabilis; assembly: GCF_000414095.1. Classification (NCBI taxonomy): domain Eukaryota; kingdom Viridiplantae; phylum Streptophyta; class Magnoliopsida; order Rosales; family Moraceae; genus Morus; species Morus notabilis. The sequence continues at coordinate 278,627 of NW_010357686.1, forward strand.
ATACGGGCTAGGATTCAAACTCTGATTTTCTTAGGAACCATAACATGCATTATGCTGCACTGGCTCTATATCAGAGAAAGAGTTCATCTCGTTCCGGCAATAAGTTATGTTTGATTCTAGAATACTGTGTACTAAAAGATACTTGACCAAAAATGGTAAAGTTAAAAATCATGAACTTTGATGTTCAACCAAAAAAAAAAAAAAAAACATCATGAACTTTGGTTCCCTACTCAAGTCAACTAGTTTCTGTAGGTCTCAACAAAAGCATAACTCATGTTCTTTCTAAATGTTGTCTGTATCATGTAGAGAAATCAATTGTGGGTTTTCAGGAGTACTAGACTAGATATGCTTCATGAGTGGTAGATAAAATGTAGCTGGAAAATGTCATTACCATGAGGTTTTTAAAATGGCAGGTGTTGGTAGTTGTACTAACCAAGGTCTACTTCCATGAGGAAATACTTCTGAAAGAATCAATTTGATGTTTTATTTTCTCTCTGTGCAGCAACTGGTCAAACAGCAAGGAGAATTCGAGTCCTTCCATCGAGACTTGATGGTTGGATTCGGCAAATGGGCATTCGATCCAGCGGATATTAAGAACCCTTTTCAAAATAATGAAGGCACTGTCCATCTATGGCAGGGTGATGAAGATAGGCTTTCCCCGGTTATTCTAAACCGCTTTATTGCTAATAAACTTCCATGGATTCGCTACCATGAGTTACCAGGTGAGGGACACTTATTTCCGTTGGTTGAGGGAATGAGTGAAGCTATGATGAAGGAATTCCTGATTGGGGAGAAGTAGCCTGCTTTTGCTACAGAAAAAAAGTCTTCTTTTCTCGTTCTCCTTTTGAGTTTCAAAATAATGCATTTGGTTTTATGAAAGCAAATTCTGATAGGTTGTTGCAGTAATATACAATCTTCATTGATACATAAATAAAAAAGGGCTAGTCTTTTTCGTTTTTGCTTGTTCCTTTCTAGTCTGAGTTAGATTTCTTCAAACTTCTTTCCAGAAATGCTAGTATCGCTTTTTCTCACTTTCTTTATCACTTTCTACATTTATTGTTTGACGCGTGAATTCCACTAACATGATATATTATTATTTAAACAAAAAATGAAATAGTGGAGTCTACGTGTAAAACAGTAAATGCAGTGAGTGACAAAGAGAGTAAGTGAAAGAGCGATGCTAGAATTTTTCAACTTCTTTCTAGGAACCTATCGGCCTTGAGTGTGAAAATTGAAAGAATAGGAATTCGTTTAAGGGAACTAAATGCATGATATATGAAAAAGGAAGTATATTTCATTATAGTTGTATGATTCGGAGTATCATTTCCTATTTGAGCGCTTTGAATTCCATATTCGAAGTAGCAATTGGATTTTTGAACTTTTGCAGCATACCACTTGTATGAAAATCCTGGAAGGGAATCCCAGACCATTGTAGGATTGAGTCTTACCAAAATTTTATGGAAAAAGAACGAAATAGAAAAAAGAAAATCTCGAACGAACAAGAAGCAAACCTCCTCAAACCTCATCAACTGTAGCTGGCAACAACATCTATCTCTAAGGAGTTGTTTGGTTGGGGGATTCGTATCCCGATTCGAATCACGGTTTATGGTTCGTTACAGTATTTTCTCTCACAAAAAGTACACGTAAATAAAAAATGGTTCTAATCTCATGATTTTAATCCATGAACCAAACGTCTCCTAAATCAAACCTCCTCACTTATTTGAAATTGAGACTTGAAGGACTAAAAAACCATGGATGAGTTTAAGAAGCAATAATTAACTTATTCACTGTTTTTCCAGATAAATAGTACAAAATCCAAAATTAGAGCAGAAAAGGCACAAAAAGAAGTTACCAATACAAGAGAAAAAGGAGAACAAACTGTTTCCCTAAACCGCAGACGATCGTTTCACAGCATTGTCGGGTAAATCATAAAAAGATCATCCGAATGATCTACTTTACGCTCATGGTGACATTTGCCTTGGCTCGATGAGCAGTAGATCAAACACGTGAAATTAATTCTTCCTAACTTATTTAGGCAGCCCAGTTTCAGGGTTAAGAAGAGCTTGGCTTTCATCTGAAAGATAAACTGGACCTCTCCCTGGTCTGGTACAGATAAAATAACTAACATCCCCTCTGTATTTCTGAGATGGAATGTTGTCCTTAATTTCTGGGGGTGGCGGCAAAGCTTCAACATCCTTCAATCCGGCGAGCCCAGCGTCTTGTAGAATTGACTTATCACCATGAATGTAGCTGGAGAAATGAACAGAAAACCACAACGGAGAAACAGTTCCCCGCCATCAAAAACACTCGTCCATTGGGAAGATATATACGGTAATAAGAAACTCTTAAACTGATATAACTCATAACGTGCTCAAAAGAGCACAAGAAAACAATTACTGGGGGGGAAAAATGGATAATAAGGTGTGGTAATAGCATCCAAGTATAAATACCTATTCAGATCAGCATCAGAGTTGGGAGGAAAGTAGAAAAGCAGCCTCTGAAGCAAAAGAGCAGCAACTTTTCTGTTTCGTGCAATCAAAACTGCATTTGGCCCCGCATCAAAAGTATACGCCACCTATCAATTCAATAAAAATCAGCACCTTTTTTTTTGTGTGGAAAAGTACCTATTCTTTTTTGCTACTGATCAGTTGAATATCAACAATAAAAGCTCCAAAATTTGGAACCCAAAAGAACAATCGTGGAGTTAGACACCATGCAAAAGAAAATTCTAATTTTCACGAGGAATATGTTCATTTTTTAATTTTAATTTCATGTTTCAATTGCCGGTCACTAATCAGGTACAAAAATCATACTTTTTAAGTATTTAGCCTTTTAATGAGGAAAGTAAAGCTTTTTTGTTTTCCATAAATTATGATTCAGATTAACTTCATAAAGCACATGCAACCTATGAAAACATTTTTAAAAAAAATCCACTCTTAACATTTGCTTCTGTGTCCTTTGGAGGACAAAGTCTATACATGTTTAAAAGTCTTTACAAGTTTAAGCAGGAAGGAAAGCAGAAAAATGAAACCTGGGGTGTTCCTTCAGAACGATTCCACTTTTCAACAATACTGATTATCCTGAAACAAAGTTGCTTTGTCAGTACAGAATTGAGGAGTTTAGTATTGCAACTCGATGAACAAAAATACAGAAAAGGACTTGCTTGTGGGATGTGTCGTTCATGTAGAATATAGGGGGACTTGTGTCTAGGCAAACTGCATGGAACTGGTTGCTGTCTGCACAAGTCAATTGTGCAAAAGAAGCGAAATCACGATTTTTTATTGCTTCTTCCATTTGCAATATACGTTTTGGTACCACTTCCTGAAACAGTTCAAAAGAAAAGAGTTCTGAAAGTTTAATCAGACTGATTAGTTGCAGAAAGATGAACAAACTATGACTAACATAAAAATAAAAAATAAACAAAAATAAACAAAAATAAAAAAGCATGACCAATTGCAAGATTTTCAATATCCACACTCAAGAGTCGAGAGGAAAGAATGTGAAGAATAAAGAACACGGGAAGGAATTTTCATTTACTCATTCTTAAAGAAAACCAACACTAGTTACAAAAAAACAAAAACTGTAATTACCATTAGTAACTTGAGACAAAGCCGCTATTGTCAGATGATCAAAAGAATTAGAAAAATACCTTTGCCCTGTGCTGTAAAAGCAAACTTGTTTCAACACTTTCACGCATTCCTGAGGTGCTACTTGTCTCCTTTTGTCGTGAGCTTACCTGGCATCAACAGAGTCAGTAATGGAATTACAGAGAGTGTACTAGAGGAAAAAGAAGAAGATACTTAATCTGACTTTAACACTAATTCAACTCTGATGGAAGAAATTAAAAAGGGAGCACTCTTTCAATCAATAGCAATCCCATTCAGTATCTTTTTTAGCACATAAATTTTCAAAAATGCATGACAGTATAAGGATCATCTGATGTGGAACAGAAAACGATCAAAAGATACAGCATAGTGACAAGGCACTACAATGTCATGCGAACTCAGAACTTTTGTTGGAAGTCTGCTAAGTTATTAGAAACTTTTATTGTATCGTTATTTTTACTTTAGTCGGTAATGGTTATGTATTTTGAACCCTTGCACGGCTAGATGAAATATACTTCCAAAAGTATTAGAAATACCGGGAATTGAAATTGTAAATGCACGCAGCATCAGAACTTAAGGTGGATAGAAAAGAGAAAAAGTAGACAAGTAGGGATTCAGAGAATTAAGTCTTACCTAAAAGACTCTTGCAGACATATACAAGTTATTTGGCTTTAAAACGTTAGAATGAGGTTCAAAAATTATAACTTACAGAAAAATGCATAGCAACATTTCATTTTTCTCATCCAGATCCAAAGTAAATCTTACTACCAAAACAAAAAAAGTAATGTGCATAGAATTCAATTGGTTAGAAAGGCAATAATGGCCAATTACAGTGGATTGCTAAATGAAAAAAGGGATCCACTGTATAAGCACACAACTCATTCGGATAACTGAAAAACGAACTAAAGGAAGATGCATACCACAGCAACGAGAATGACAAGATCATCCCAGTGTTCCTCATCTGCGAGTTGAACTGCAAGACTGTCACTTCCATTCTTGTCCTTAAAATATTCGAGACATAACAAATCAGCATTAATTCCTCAAACTTCAAAGAATGAAAAGCTTTTAAATACAAGAGAATAAAAGAAAGAATGAGAAATCGAACATACTTTTCCCATGATCCACTTGACAAATCCACCAAATAAGCTACGACAAGCACTGCCTGAACCTTGCCTGTATTAACAAGGAGAATTCCACAATATCAGCACAAACTACAACCAGCACCTATTTATGTCTTTTACATGGAAACACACTACTAGCTAATGATTACACAGTTGCATGACAACAAAATGAAAGAAGAAAAAGTACAGTAAAATGTGATGCCTTTTTATTTATTTATTTATTATTATTATTTTTTTTTTTTGCATAAAGTAAAATGTGATGTCTTGAGTGGCCAAGTTTTGTAAATAAAAGCTATTAACCAGCTATACGCTTGATGCCATAGGTTAAAGATAACAGCAATGTAGTCTGTAGATCATTAAAAAGTTCTTGTTGTGACAGAAGCAATCTTTCAATAACCTTGAAATGGAATATATTAACAGTGGAAAGGAATTAGAAGGACCTTGCAATAGCTGAAAGCTTGCTCTGATCTTCATTCACATTCATCAACTTTGCGAGGGAAAAAACTGCAAGCACAAAAATTTTTAGGTGTAAAAATCCTAGCAACCAACCAAAAAAGTTGAGAAGCAAGAAATAACGTTACTTACGAAGATAGACACAACCATATCACAGAGTCAAAACCGGTTTCACAATGATTATGGAAAGTTACAGAATTAAATATTCTTTTTATTAGGCTTAAAATCGATAGTATATTACCGAAGCAAGCAAAACCAGCCGCAGAGGAAGCTAATCCAGCAGCAGTGGGGAAATTGTTGTATGAAGCAATGTGCACATGCAATTTTTCCCAGTCCTCCTTTGAAATTTTGATACCCTTTTCCTTGTCCTCAACATCACTGGCACGACTGCGGATTTCCCTCAGACAGCTCTGGAATCTGCCTCCTGAAAGGGAAATCTCCTACACCAACCAGCAAAATTAAAGTGCCACGAATCAGCACAACACCAAAATGATGACAAATCATGATACTTTTGAAATTCCAATGCCTTCTTTTCTTCTCCTGGAGTTTATGTGAAATTATTGAAAGTTAATAGTTCAAATCATGAAACATTTGAAATTCCAACTTCTTTCTTTTCTTCTCCTGTAGGAAATTTTATCCAATTTTTGAAAATTTACGTTCAAAACATGAATATGAAATTCCACTTTCCTTCTTTTCTTATCCTAGAGAAAATTTTATCCAATTTTGAAAATTAATGTTCAAACCTCGAATTTTTCGCCGAGAATATCAACCTCCTCGTTGGAGCAGCATTAGTTTTTCCACGAATCATATTAAATTGGAACAAAATTTTCCAGCATTTCATCAAACAGTACTATCCTTCCCGGGAAACAAACAAAGCGAAGAAAAATTTAACAGTCAGAAGATACAAAATAAAAAAGATTTAAGACCTTCCCGTTGAGCCACATCCGATCTTGATCAAAAGAGGGGCTGACGGCGACGGTGGTGGTGGTGCAGAGGTGATCGGGATCGAGCGTGACGCTGATGCTGTCGTTGACGGGCAAGATGAGCTTTTCGTCTCTCTTTCCCCAGTACTTGATGACGGCGATGTTGGTGGGCGTGCGCGCGGTCACCACCAGCACCCAGTTCTGCGACTCGGACGCCATGTATTTGGCGCAGAGGATGGAAATGTGATTTTTCGGGAATGTGAGTGGGAAAGTGAGGGAAAAGGGATCTGAGAGCAGAGTGGGAGAGTTTGGCGCTGCCGTTTGTTAATATAACACAGGCTAGAGTCTAGAGAGAGAGAGAGAGACAGAGAGAGACAGAGAGAGAGAGAGAGACAAATGGTGGGATCAATATGTGTATATATATACGTTTGTAGTTGTCAGTTGTTTTTCAGAGTTGAAAATCTTGTGAGTGAGGAAGGGGGGTCCCACTTTCAAAGTTCTATAGTACCATACAGGGAGCTAGCACACGAGTATCACAGTGACAGAGGCGCATAAATGTACGTTTATTTTTTTTATTTTTTAAATAGAAATAGAAAGTAAGTTTCACAGTATGGCGTATAGATACGTTAGGAAACGTTTAGTAAGGAGATTTATACTATGATTTGAATTATGGTTCATAATTTATTATAATATTTTTTCTCATAAAAAATACATATAAATTGAAAATGGTTATAATCTCATGATTTTAATCCATGAACCAAACGTAAATTTAGGGCCCGTTTAGTTCACTAATTCGAGTTTTTAATTTGAGTTGAGATGTGATTTTATGTGAATGTTTTTTACTGTAGCAAAAAAATTAGATTTGATTATTTATGAGAGCTTTTTACTGTAACAAAACTTGAATTCTAAACTCGAATCAGCGAAATGAACGGGGCCTTAGATCAGGTCAAACAAGTCGGTTTGAGACCCGTCACTATTAATTCGAGTTAGGCCAGGTCTGAACTTAAACTTTTTGGATTTAGTATCGGGTTGGACCGACCTTTTCTCATTTAGTCCGGCCTGAACATCATAGTTTCAAATATATTTTTTTAAAATATCTTATAAAATTTCAAGCCGGGCTAACCCTAAACTTTTTGGGTTTAAGGCCAGGCGGGGCCGACTCTCTCTCTTTTAGGACCGGGCTGACCCTATCTCTTTTAGGGCCGGACCGACCCTCTCTCTTTTAAGGTTTGACTGGGCCAGTCCAAAATTCTTCATTGGGCTCGAGCCGGGCGGTCCAAACTTACACCTCTAAATTGGTGCCTAATTGTTCATTTCACTCGTTCGAGTTAAGAATTTGAGTTAAAAAATAAATTCCCGTGAGAGAAAACACTATAACAGAAAAGGTTAAATTTGAATTTTTTTTAGAGAAAACATTGTATTAAAACCTTGAGTTGTGATTCAAAATAACGAATGAATAGGGAAGGCCATTTAGAAGGATCCACCATATGTGGGTATAAAGATATATCCTCATGGAGATAAAGAGCGCTTTACATATGAGATTTGCCTTTCACTACTGGTGATGCATAGCACCGGTGGTTAGTGGTGGAGCCATAAATTTTTTTTTGAGGAAGACGTAAGTAGAAGTAAAAATTTGTACCAAATTACAATACAATAGTCTTTTTACCTTCATTTATTTTTTTTTATCTTTGATTTATTAGAGATTTTGAATTTGAGATAAGAGTACTTAGAAAATCAAAACTTAGGGTAAAATTTAAACTTTTTAAAACATTTTGTATCACTGTTGTGATTAAAAAATTTCAGGAGGTAAATGAAGGAAGAAAATGAACAAAAAAATTAAATGAAGGGCAAATATTTAAATGGATTAGTAGACCCACGGGGGCAGCCTCACCTAGCTCCACCCTTGCTGGTAGTGCCTCGAGTAATTAAGGTGTCAAATAATTAACGAACGTTATTAAATTGATTATATAAAATATGAGATAACATTGTTAATTTTTAAATTTTCATCTCTCAAAATGTCAATTTAATCACGTAATTAATTATTAAACTTCAATTGTAACTGATTTTAAAGTCCATTATATATTTTGTCAAAATTACAAATTTAAGATCTATTATGTAAAAAATGAATAGTTTAAAATGGAACAATGCAATTTACTCTAAAATAAAGAACATATTGAATACAATTTTTACGTCAAATAGAACATTGACAATGGTATTTACGTTAAAGATGTCCTTATAAAATGGTAGATCATGCCTTATTGTACTCCTATCTTATTATACATAAGAGTAATCAGAGGAATTAACAATAAGGGAAAATACCACTCGACCCTAGTGAACTTGACAACGTTGAACTAGGGACTCACGGGAATGTAGAGCATTGTTGTGTGGGAAAATGTGGCAGACACATGGACGAACGATAATGCGACACGTGGCCTTGATTACTCTCCGCCAAGCGACAACCCTCGACGTCTACGGATCCCTCCTATTCCGCTGGAAAGCCCAAAGCACGAAGTCCAAATTAGGGCGATGATTTTTTCTGGCATCGACAGATCGCGCCGTCGAGATTAAGGCAAGGAGATCCCTCGACCGCAGAAGTAACCGCCAAAGAGGGCGATTAGGCTAAGCAGCGCTCACGACGAGGGGAACGTTCTTTAGAGGACGTGACGGGTTGCGTGTAAAAGTGGAAGACATCTGCAGGCATTAATTGTAAGCCCTCAAACCGCCCCACAGGGGACAGGAAAGTATTACAGAGAAGCACAGAGCCGTAAAAGGAGACTAATTGGCTGAGTGAACAGTGTTGATTAGTGGGCTACGTCTGGGCCTACCAAGGAATAGCGCTTGAGTGCTTTCACCTATGAAAGAAACCCCCTAAGCGAAGGAAGCCTGGTATAAAAGGAGGAAGACCCCCAGTAAGGAAGGGGACCAGAGAGATTCCAAAAAAGAGATTTAATGAGACCAATTGTTGTAAATTGTGATCTTCTCAAAAGAAATACAAAATCACAGTGGATGTAGCTCTAATTTTATAGAGTGAACCACTATAAGATTCCTCGTGTTTATTTTTGTCCATGCTTGATTTAGTTAAACACATAAACACACTTATTCAATAAATTCTCACACGTTCACTACACACCAGACCGGTAATCCCAAGGGAAACCAAGAGGTATCCCGGCCGGTTTTTGTTGGCGAAATTTGACCGTCAACAAGCATGAAGTTTAATCTCAAGTATTAAATGAGAAAAAAATGCTTAAAAATACCATCAATACGAGCCCGTTTGGTTTATGGATTAGAACTATGTGATTAGAACTATTTTCGATTTATGTGTATTTTTTGTGAGAGAAAATACTGTAGCGAATTACGAATTATGATTCGAATCAGAGAACGAATCCCTTTACCAAACGGGCTCTAAACACTATTATTAATCTGTAGGCTTCAACTATAAGACCTGCCTTTCATTAGTGGTGTTAGCACCACTAATGCACCACTAATAATTTGTTCTCATGCATCCTCAGTTATTAATAAATTCTCTTTTGACAACCAAAAAAGAATAAATTGCTTAAGAGCAATTCTATTTGTGTCGTCACAAAAAGTGAATCTTACTTGTGAGATTTAAAGCTCATTTAGTTTGCTGATTCGAGTTTTTAATTCGAATTGAGATGTGATTTTATATGAAAGCTTTTTACCATAATAAAAAAGTTAGATGTGACTGTTTCTGAGAGCTTTTTACTGTAACAAGACTCAAATTTTAAACTCGAATCAATAAAATGAACGAGTCTTTAAACAGTTATACTAGACGTGTAGGTGGGACCCACACTTTATGAGATGGTGAGAATATAAACCACATAGAATTATGCAACATTTTAGTCTCGTTCACTTTGCGGATTTAAATTTATAATTTGAATTAAGATGTAACACATTATGAAAATTTTTAACTGTAACAGAAAACGTTAAATATGACATTTTTTAACTATTTTTAACTATAAAAATATAAAACTGAAAACTCAAATCGATAAAATGAACGATAATTTTCATTTCGTGACGTGAGCATCCATATTCCAAACCAAAGTAGATCAAGAAACGGGAAGTCGGGAACACTTGTGACTCGTTAGTACTTCCACAACATTATGTATCGTGTCATCGTCATCAACGTACCAAGAAAAAAAAAAAAAAAACGTACAAAAAGTTTTCGAGAGGAAAATAGAAACAAGAAGAAAAAGATCCAAAAAAAAAGTAACTAAAGTGTCAATGTGGGAAATAGGTATATTTTGCAGCATCAACACGCAAAGCTCAAAAAGGGGAAAAAAAAAAAAAAGTTATACTTTGTGAGGGCTTCAAGGTGGGTTACGGGTAGATTATGAAAATACACTCATTTAACTAGCATATTTTATTTTCAACTTAATTTCATATCGATCCAATTTATTATATTATAATTGGAGTTTATAAATGTATATTACTGCCTGTAGGCACTCCTTAATTACCAAGCAAGCCGACATGCTTCATTTGGTTAATGCGATCAAAACACCGTAAGAACCATTCGAATTATTATTTAAAAAAAAAAAAAAAATTTTGCTCACTAAAAGTAAGCAAAAAAATTGCCAATTGCCAATAATCAACAAAAAGCTGTTCTTTAAAGATATTCAAATTGACTTTTCTTGTCATAAATACAAACATAAATCAAGCAACATCAAAGAAAGTTACATTGGTACAACAATCATAAAAGTCTCAATCGTAAAGCGTGGAAAGCGAGGAACTTGATTGGAACCATGTTTTCTGTTGTTCCACGAGAAAAAGGTTCTATTATTTGGACGATAACATCACACCACAAGAAATAAACGAGTAAATGTGAGAACTTTTATTCTATTTATTTTTGGCCGGAAAGAGTAAATATTAGAATTTAAGCATCGTTCACTTCGCGGATTTGAGTTTTCAATTCGAGTTGAGATGTGACATTTTTTGAAAGCTTTTTTACTGTAGCAGAAAAAGTTAGATGTGACATTTTCTGAGAATTTTTTACTGTAAAAACCTAAAATTAAAAACTCAAATCGGTGAACTAAACGAGACATACTTTCTTGCATACAATAGGATTAGTCTAGGAATATATTGATACTCTTGATGAATTTCATGCACAGCAAATTCTAGCTAATTACCACCCAAAAAAAAAATCTAGCTAATTACCATGCAAAATTGTGTGTTCTAAGGTTGGCCAAGACAAGAAGAAATAGTCAGCTCCACAAGAGACAGAAGAAAGGCTTGGTATTTTATTTATTTATTTATTTATGTTGTTTTATATGCTTGCAATGTAAATATGAGAACAATCCAAGGTGTGTTGGTGGATGATTATTCACCAAAAGTTTGGCAAGTATATGTGATACGGCAATATGTTAAAAAGGCCAATGTGTTTTAGAAAGGAAAAAAAAAAAAAAAAAGACAACTTTATGCACTCTGATAGAAAATCAAATATCTCAAGTAACTTTACGCTAAAACACTGCTAAGTATAAACTAAGTAATAGTCTAAAAATAATACTTTTTAAGTAACACTATATGGATAGAGAAATGCCCTTTTTCGTGAGAAATTATATTTTTCTTGAATAGTATTACAAAATACTGATGGTGTTGAGCACTACCTACTAATAAAAAGTAAATCCGATAGTATAGAGCCCATATGTGAGAGTGGTGCTTACTATTGGTTGTATTTCTAAGCAACTTTTTGTTTTTCTTTTACCTTCTCTTTTTTATATTAACCTAAAAAGATTATTTAAGGGGTATAGTTCCTAAATTTATTGTCTATCGGGTTGTATTTCAATTACACATAATTTCTGGCACTGATTGAACCATATTATTTTGAATGCTTATTCCAAAAAAAGAAAAAGAAAAAGAAATGTTACTGTGCTATCACATCATTATTTAATTGCTGTTATTTCGTAAAATATGTCTTTATAAGCTACTTTACTATTAATTTCAATCGGGTAATGGTTATGCTTAAATATATATATATATATATATATATTGGGACGTTTTGAAGAAGGATTCGGGCCATAATTTGAATTATGATTCGTGTTTCGTTATAGTATTTTTTTAAAAAAATACACGTAAAACGAGAATAATTTTGAATTTATGAACCAAACGTCATATATATATATATATATATATATATATATATTAAACATCATTTGGTCAAGAGACATGGATGGATGGCAAAATAATGGCCAATCAAAATTTATTGAAAGCTGAAAATCTCACGGAAGTCAACACGAGTATCCTACACACCCCACCAAACTTTGAGATGTTTTATTCTCTAGATCTTTGTTTTCTTGGAGATGTCGACAACTTGTTTGAAATCCACACGTGACTAAGTAGCGTGTTGTGTCGTTTAGGCAAGAAACACGAGATGAGGCAAGAAACGCAAGATGAATCAAACGCAATCTACCAAATATTGAAATAAAACTAAGGTTTTTATATGATGTTTTCTCTTTTTTTTTTTTGAGAACACATGTATCCTCTCTGTTGATCAATAGTCAAACGTTAAATCATATTAAAAAAATAATATAAATCCGATGGTTAATAAACAAGAAATACTGATTTTCTTAAAAAAGAGGAACACCAGAAAAATTATCATAAAACTATACCAAAAAAAAAAAGTCTACCACTTTTTCTTACGTTAGTATTCTTTGTTTTATGGACCAAAAAAAAAAAAACAAAAGAAAAAGAGTATTTATGGTGGAGTATATTATTTTACTCTAGTGAAAACTGTATTTTTACCATTGGCTAATCCAACGGCTAAATCCTATTGTTTCCACTGTTAGAACAAAATAAATAGCATGCCCTACCATAAAAATTAAAAAAAAAAAAAAGAACATTTTTTTCTGAGCTCGAACTACTTCGCATGTCTATCTAATGACTCAGCAAGTCCTTCCTCCAAAGTCCAAAGACAGTCTAGTGCTCAAGTCAAATGAATACAAGTGAAACTAAACCAATAGTTTTCCCTGTAAAAGATATAACATTTCCAGCCCTCCAATGTAACATTTTGTTTATTTTATTGTGACTAATTTGGTTACCAATAAACCAACCATACAGTACCGACCAAAAAATAAATAAATAAATAAACAAAGATTAGACGTTGAAAACGCAAGTGCTTTCTTTTATAATCTACTTTTGGCCAAAAATTCATGTACACAGCTTCCTCGAGTTTTTTCATGTCCTCTCGGTTCCTTTAACAAAATTGGTTTAGTAATCAGAATCTGGATCAGCATCCACAATATCAGGAAATGGTTCCATATCTGATTCATGATCCATTTCAGAAGTGAAGTCCACCGTTTTATCGGAAGTGGATGCTATAGGCGTGCCGACATCCGTTCTAGCCCCCAAGACATCTTGGTCTGTGTCCATACCATTATCAGGAGTAATCTTATCAAGCACAATTTGAGCTCCGGTTGAAACATCAATGGTTGCGGGAACTGATGAAAGTCTCGCAGAAACAGGGTCCTGATTTTGGGGCGTGCGTTCTGGATGTTGGTTGGATTCAGTCATAATTTCATCCCCACCTCTTTGTATCTCCTCCATATCTGCCTTGGCTGCTACTTCTGAATTCTGCTTACTTTCTTCTAGAATCTCTCTATCGGAACCATTGTCCGAAAGCTTTATATCCTGACAAGCAGCTAAAGTTTCGGATGGAATCATCTCAACATACTTTATAGTCTCTCCAGCATCACTCGCTGTAGCTTCTGCTTCTTTGCCATTTTCCAGCCAACTGTCACACAAGTCATCATGATCTGAGTCAAGATCATTCTGTCCCATTCCGTTTGCGCCACTTGAAAATGGGGTTATGTACTTGGGATTGCCGGAGTAAATTTTTTCTTGATATTTATGAACTCCGTCAGAAATACGATTTGAAAAGGGGAAATCCTCCACTGGAAGGGCCCTCGGATGTATAAGAACTTCCAAGGCCAACAAAGCATGGGCACAGAAGTCAGCAAGTTTTGTTGAAGTTTCTTGCTTTCCTGCAGAATTCAATATCACATAGTTACAAGAGGAAAACAAAAAAAAACAAAAAAAAAGGATGTAGTATCACTATAGTAACAGAATCCATTGAAAAAAAAAAAAAAGGAAAAAAAATCTTGAGCAGAACGTCCACAGAAAATCTGAAGGATTAGCAATATTGCAGGATAAACTGTGATCATCTCAAATGTAGGAGTGCAAGATTTTTCCTTCTCCATGCAGCGCACGTAGTCAACATGATTAGAATAAAACTCACTTTTAGACAGCAGTTTTACTACTGTCACCAAACCCATGCATACCGACCAAACACGCAAGAAAGAACCTAACTTTTAAATCATTACAATTATATCCAATTATGCACAAGCTCACCTTTTGTCTTCATTTCTAAAATATGTAATGTCAGACTCTTTGTTTCAGGCGTTTCACATATGATGATAATTGCCAATATAAAGAATTAAGAGAGAATCAGGATTAAGTTTGTTGCACCCTAAAAATACATGACAAGATGGCAATACATTAAGTTTCTTCAAACGCAATGTATTTGTCCGTACATTCAATAGTTCATCCAAAGGTTTGTACTTTGTCATGCCACAGTGATAAAAAAAAAGCACTCAATATTGTCATATATTATTACCTCTTCGGAAAAGTTCAAGACCCTCTGCTATGTAAGGTGAGCGGACACGAGATGAAAGAAAAGATGCCAAAAGCGCACGCAATGCTGCAAGCTGCATATTTGCCCAAATTTCAGTAGGACCACTATGCTGGAAAATATTTATTTCCTCACAGGCCCATCCCCCTTTTAAAGAATTTTTCACGAGATTTATCAAAAGAAGATCAAGATTTGATCTCCAGCCCTCAGATCTTAATGCACCTCCCTGCAAGAATGCAAATGTTTACTTACTCGTTAGTGATTATGTAAGGTCAGAATGGAAACAAAGCCAAACTGCTTGAGAAACACATATCATATCAATATGAAATCGAATCAGAGCACAAGCATGTTGACAAAAGAAAACATAATTTGCATACTATCAAACCCATGGAGTGCTCTCCAGTCTCCACAAAGTTCACTTTTTGAGAGGAAAGGGGTGGTGAGAATGGAATACCAAACCATGTTTAATACAAGACTGAAAAGCAAAAATTGGTATAAAATAACATGACCATCAAGGTGTTTGAGCAAAGTCACCAAAAAAAAAAAAAAAAAGACCATCAAAGTGAGGGTAGCCCAGCTCTAAGGTACAGTTAGATGTGCGGACCCAACATTTGACATATATGGGTTGTTACACATACCACAGTGAGTAGAGCTTCCAATGCCTCAACTGCAGCAATTCTCAAGGAAATTAGAATGCTGGGTTGGTTCTTCAGTGCTTCCACCTCTAAACTACTTCCACCGTGACCCTCCTCAAGGGATCCGGTTGGTGTCCCGTGTTTCCTTTTTCTACGGCTTGTTTGCTGCAATGCTTCACTAGATGTCTTCGGGTTCTCACTAGATGTTCCACCAGTCCCAGAACCAATGGGATTCAAATCAACAAATGCATTGTTCACAACATCCTGTGCAAGACAAGACGCCATTCCTGATAGATTGATGTAAATTTTTCATCAAAATGCAGTGCCCAGGATAATGTCACAAAGATATGACAGTTACAGGCAAGACAAGTAACATGAGAAGACACTATGATCAAACAAATTTGTATAATTGGAAAGTATCAAGACCTGATTCTCAAAAAAGGGAATAAGTTACAGATAACATTGCAGATGCAAAAATATTATTCATAAGGCAACTAAATTCTCTCTCAAACGTACAGTCAAACATAACAATGCTAATACTTGCAAAAGCTATTAGAAAAGGTATTCCAGTGACACATGTCAACTTCCAACTAAAGTTTTCTCTTCTCAAATATTACTTATCAGATTCAATTGGACAAAGATTATTCAGCTATTCTTGCTAAATTAAGCACGCTCCTCTTTCCTAAAGTATCTAGGTGAAGTATATTTAATGATGTCCCATGAGCTGTAAATATTAGAAAAGAAAGAAAAACAAAAGAAAGCAGACATACAAGCATACTTGCATCTTTCATAAATGATTAAGAAATGAAGTGAACTAATGAGTAATTCCATTTCCATGATAAAGGTATTTTTCAATAGTTGTAGTTGAATACCAACACTCGGCGGTCCTTGAGCAAGACTAGAATCATATGGACAAATATGTAAAGAAAGTAAGAAACTACTACATACCAACACCCATCGACAACAACAATATCTTTGTGATTGCGTAGACCTTTATCCTCAATTCTGGTAATGCGCATTTCTTCAAGTAGACTGAGATGAGGCGCACAATAGATGCAGCATGGGGTAAAAGTTGACTGTAAGGAAAAGAAAGTATGAATGGAAAGTGAGCACATTTCTTCTCAGAAGGTACTGAGAAAGAGAAAACCATACAAGGAATGGTCAAAAACATAAAAGGTGACGAGAATAAGATACTAGAAGAGAAATGTTGACATTCAAAGGTCTGAAAAGAATTACCAAGCACGTTATTGTTACTGAGAAGGTAGGTGACTCAAAAAACCAAAGTAAGCATCCGTATGTATCAGCGAATCACAAGTACAAGAACGACAAGGAACATACATGCACATTTTACTGCTGCATCAAGTGCTTGTAATTTCAAGAAATTTGAGTCATAAATTTTGAGCCCTTATTCTATCAATTCGTGGGACCTTTGGTCACCCAACATGGTAACAAAGCCTCAATTTTCTCTTTGATCTTAAAATACATGCTTTTTCTACCAAAGGGGAAAAGCACTTGAAGTTCCTTCCCGCCATTAGTTTTTAAAGTGCATGTTGATGAGTGAACATGTGTCTAAGCACACATGCTTCGAGAAAAGGGTTAATCTCATAAATGGTCCCTGATGTTTATCCTCAATCCCACTTTAGTCCCTGACTAAAACGTTCCATAATTGGTCCCTAAGGTTTTACTTTGTTTCAGTTTTGGTCTTCTCATTACCTAAGTGTCAAATATTTGATGAAATCTGAATAAATTAGGGACCAAAACTGGAAACATCTAAAGTTTAGAAACTAAAACAATACAAAAGACAGAAGTTAGTTTCCACAGGTAGGCTCTAAATTTTAACTGTTTCTAACGTTTGTCATTAATTTACACAAATTCCATCAAATATCTAACACTAAGTTAACGGAAGGACCAAAACTAAAACAGAATAAAACCTTAGGGACTAATTGTGGGACATTTAAAAGTCAGAGACTAAAGTGATACTGAGGGTAAACCTCAGGGAGAATTTGTGGGATTTACTGTTGAGAAAATGGATAAAGCTATTGTCCTCCACAAGCTTATACTAATACGAAAAACTTGGGGAAAAAAAAAGTTCTAACAGGATAATATTATATGAATACTACACATGCTTACCTGCGGACACCCTTTATGACTGCAGTAAGGAGTTCAAGACTATACAGGTGCAAAATTGGAAGTTCAGAAGAAAGATACTCTTGCTGCATAGCAGTCACAAAAGGCCTTTGGGAATGAGGCAAAGAAGCATCTATCATAAGGACTCTCTCAACAAGCGCTAACAAAGCACGAACAGGTACAGTGACCTATTATTACATGAAAACATATCATATTACTGAATAACTCCATATTGACTTACAGAAACTATTAAATATGTGTGTCTAACCAAAAAAATAAAAAATAAAAAATCATTAGGAAAAAATTGAAGGAAAAAAAAAAAGTATATTGACAGAAGACAATCTGAACTCTATTATATTGAAAGCTTCTCAAAGTAGCTACAAAATCAAAGAGCACCTGAACAGGGTATGAACTTGTTAACATTGAACAACAACAAAGCATCAATGAAGAGACATTGGATGTTAGCAGATGCTCCGACCTCCTTGAGTTGGATGATGGCTCTCCTGACAGTGCAAGTCCTCCAAGTGGAGGAGGGAGATCTTTTTCTGGTGGAATCCATAACCTTACGGCTTCATGAGATTTAGTGTCTGTAGTATAAGCAAGAAAAAATGTCATTCAGTGTCCTCAGACCACAAGGATAAAAAGTCGCTAAACAAATATACCTTCTTCAAAACCTTGGAAGGCGTTACTCAGGTGATTGTTTATCCATATCAAAATTTTTTGTATCATTATAGACCAACTTTCGTCGTCTCCTCTTGATTTTGGAAGCAATGCTAGACAATGGGCAAGCTTCTGAAAGTTGAAGCCAAAAGAAGTTCATGAGCATGTCACGGTTTTGTTGACAAGGACAAAAATACTGAGCCAATCAATGGCATAATAAGAAAACAAAAGCACTTTACCTTGAGCATATCAAAACTGCAGTTACCCGACAAAAGTTTTGAAGCAATAGCAGCTTCAGCCTATCATCACATCACAAGATAAGTGCATCAGCAAGCCAGATCTAGTGCTTTTTTCCCTAAGTAGACCATAGTTCGAAATTTATATTGTACTTTTTGTTTGCCATTTAACATTAAAAAAGAGAGGTAAGGACATACACTTTCATAATTACGACCAATAGAATATGGAAAGGAAGTAATAATGGTGCATAACAAATGAAGTGCTCCATCCTGCATGTAAAATAGAAATAAGATAAATAACTGAAAAAGAAAAGAATCAAAAGAAAGAAAAGATAAAAAAAAGATAAAAAAACCTCATCTATTCATTCCTCCAAGTGTTTTCAAATGACATGAGATACATTTAAGTAATGACTTGAGTGTTGGATGGTATGCACTTTGGAAGTCGGGAAGTGAAAGGTTGCAATTATAAGCACAAAAAGACTGATTCAAACACAAGAAACGGTCCTACAATTGATGAAAATTTACATATATCTTTAACTCAACAGATTTACAAAAACAAAAAATTTAGCCGGTTCTTCATATTTTATATCTTCCTTAGCACATTTGATAAATTAACATTGTAAGGAACAAAATATTCACTTTAGAGACGAATATCAATGGACTTCACACGACATGATCTTTAAACCACATAACACTTCTTATCATTGAATGCTGCACATGTCCAACATTGAAAAATAAATTGCCACTCATTAGAAACAAAAGCTAACGTAAAGAAGAAATTATAACATTAATTCCCAACAGCGACTATACAGACCAAAATTTATGAAATACAGCAACAGCAACAAGAAATAGCTTCTCAAATTTATAGCCACATAAGAGTTCATGTGATAATCAAATTGAAAAATGAAAATCACTGAGAATAATCAATTTTCAGCAATTAGCTTAATAGCAATAGAAAATGTTTGTGAACATATGCAACTTACCCAAATGGCCTCGGAATGATCATCATTTAACAGCTTCAAAAGTGGTTGAATGAGCTTTCCGGCAAGGGCAGTCCCATCTTTCTTTACATTTAGGAACCCTAATAACCTAAATCAACAAAGAAAATAACTTCGAAGGTCATAAAAGCAGAAACAATAACAACATAAATGGACTTCAATTAAAAAGCAATCATCAGTACTTCAAGTTGCAAGCACACTAAGATGCCATGAGAACAAGCTTCAGGAAACGATTCATGCAGAAGTCATAAACCAATGAAATGGAAGCCCTTATGATTTGGAACTTGGAAGTAGAAGTTAAGACAAAATGGAAGTTTGAGAAATGATAATCAAAGGAGAAACCCTCACAAATTTTCACATGAAACTTGGGTTCTAAAACAAAGAACATTTTTACAGCAATAACTGTGATCAAGAAATGTAGTAAAACAAAATATACATTAGGGATTGCGTACGAGCATCCTATATGCTTATTAGTGTGGAGATATTCTTCCTCATGATATTTTACACTACCTAGCCCTGAAAACAACCCGCCTTTTTCCTTTGGGGCCCACCATTGTGGAAGGGGAAAAAAAGAAGATAAATCATATAATTCAACTTCACAGGTGCTGGTAACCGCCATTAAATTCAATTGTTACCATGTTTGTCACTATTACAGGTCAATGTTTAAGAAATCCTTGACAATGGAAATGGCAATACATGTAAGTGCAGAAATGGAATTCATGACATGGACACCAAACAGTAAGGGTTTTGGTGGTGGGTGAAAGGAAGTGTCTTCCAAATCCTCTCTGTTTGGCAACGGCTAAATGTGTGTAAGATAGTGAGAGATTCTTGATACTGGGACTAGGGATCTGACTGTAAAAAATAATGAGCAGCCCCGTGCACACGTATTGTTCCTTCTTGCACAACTAAAAATTTGTTTACCAGAAATATGATATAACCTTGTGAGTAGATCTGAAATTGAGGCACACGATGCTACCTTCACAAAATGAGAAGCTTCTGGTAACTGTTTCAATCAAAACCAAAACAAATTATTGCATCTCATTATAAGACTATAAATATATCTACTTGTGCTCTCATAATTCTATATAAGAACTCTTGGCTTCAAGCAAAAATAAATTTTGACATACTTTGAAACAAATGACAGTTTTTGACATAATAAGTTCCAGTATTTTACACTTTGGGATCAGAAAGAGACTTATAAGTGCCCCAGCTAACAAAATGAGATACTGTACATAAAGGAGTTCAACAATTAAAAACAAAGGAGTCTACCATGCTGGATTTGAACTTCTGAGATTCAATCCTATACAAAAGGAGCTTAATAGATCGGAAAATGCTAGTTACACGCAACTTTACTCATAAATCTTCATTAAAATATAAAAACACAAAAATTGTTGACGAGAGAATTTATGATACTCATTACAATAAAGGACTATGACAAAGTGATTATCGTGCAGGCTAAAATATTCGTATACCTGAATATGTGATAGAAGCTTCTGGAACCAAACTGAGTATGAAGCCAAGAAACGGTCGGAGCTGCATTCTTGAATAGTTACCCCAAGTAAACAAATTCCTGCCCAACATTTATCTGGCTAGAGCAGAAACATTAAACTAAATAAGCAAACAAACATCCAAGGAATATTAAAAGACACTACTACTAAAATTAACAAACAGATGATTTTTCTTAAATTCATTTCTTCCAAAATCCATTCATATTTTACAAATTATCCTCAACTTCTGTACATTAATGTTCTTTTACTTTTCAATAAAAGTTTGGAGAATTCTGTTATAAAGTATTATCGGTAGGACACAATTCTGAATTGTCAAATCATCATATCAAGTTAAGAAAAGCATGACATTTAACAGATTTTATTAAAAGGGGGGCTTTCTAGTTTTTCTGGTAGGCCTACTGGTAGTACCAGTTTCTGGCTATTGGATCGGAATAAAACCACGTTAGATTAAAAAAAGCATGCAGAGCAGACAGCTTTTGATAATGGCTGAAATTTAAAGAACTACCCGTAGTTTATTTTTTCCTAATCCTACTACAGAAACTCCCTTATTAAAATCCGAAAGTTCAAAAATGTGATTAACAAAGGTAGTACGCTGTCACAGAATGCTCTTCACATATCTGAAAACATAGATCATCGAAAGGATCTTGAAGACCCGCAAAAACATGAAAGCCTGGTTCTTTTTAAAAAACGGATTCCCGTTTGAAGAGTGAATAACCGCCGTGGATAAGTTCACAGAAAAACTTTTTGAGAACTAAACTAGGCGCAATATAACATCCACAATTATCAAACCTATTAAACAAAACTACAAAATTTTCACTTGCTTCTAGTCTAACATTTTCCACGCGAAACGAATCAAATCACAATTCAAGCCACAATTTTCAAATGCAGAATAAATAAAATAAAAACAAATTCAACATCTCAACGAGAATTTTACCAATAACTAATTCACGCACACCATACCATATCATCGGAAACGAGCTGCAACAAGCGGTCGAGCCAAGAATCGACGGCGGATTTCCAATTGTAGAGCAGCTTTTGGTCAGTCTGAACTCCAGACGATTCGGAGAGGAGATCGTGGGTTTTGATGATGGAGATGACCCTCGAGAGCTGCGAGGGGCTTCCGAGTGGGTGTTTGTCGTCAGGGACATGATCTCTGACAAGGCTACGGAGAAGACGAGGCCGCAGAGCGACGTCGTACATGTCGTTTATGTGGTCGAAGGCCGCCATTGGAGTCGAAACTCTGAGCTCTGAGTTTGAGTTCTGCAAAAGAGTTTTGGAGGTTTAAGGGCATTTCATCTCAGTTCTCGGTTAAACCCTAATAGCCGTTTGTGTCGTCGTCTTCTGTGACTGTAAAGCGTTTTACTTTTTTTTTTTTTTTTTAAATAATAATAATAATTTACAGCGCTAGTAAGGGTGAATTCCCTTTCTACTTTTTTTTTTTTTTTTTTTAATCTTTCAACTATTGTTTCGGTATCGCGCTAGTAAGGGTGAATTCCCTTTCTTCTTTTTTTTTTTTTTTTTTAATCTTTCAACTATTGTTTCGGTATCTGACTATCTTCTCTTTTTTTTTTCTTCCTGTTGTAGTAGGTTTTTTATTTTTTGTTTTTTATTTTTTATTTTTTATTTTTTAATGTGTTGTCTTCTTCGTTTGATAACTAATGTTTTTTTTTCTTTACACGACATGAAACATTTTAGTAGGGGCACAAAAAAAAAAAGGGTTTAGGATACTCTCTAATACGCTTGACGTATTGATAAGTTAAATTTTTTAACCGTTATATTTACATATATTTTTAATTTTTACGTAATTTTATACAAATTTAATAAATAAAAAATTTAATCTACGGAAGGTCCCAAAAAGTTTTAGTAGGTAATTAAAAGAAAGTATTTATAAAGACCACATTTCACAAAATGATGTTTTAGAATAAGAAAGATATTTTATTTTGAGAAAAGTTATTTTAATAAGAACAAATAGAGTTAAAGTTATTTTCATGATAGATAATTAAAAATACAAGATTTTTGGGGTAAAGGAATAGTTATAGATAGGGGTGTTCAAAAAATCCGTCAAACAGCGAAAAACGCCCAATTTAAATAAACCACATTAAATGGTTAATTATTTTTAGATTATTAAGTGGTTTAGTCGACTTTTTAATCTAATTTTTTTGGTTAATTTGGTTTGTGGTTTGTATTCCTTAAACTGCCCAAACTGCTCAATAATCTACCAAAAAAAATATATATATAATTTTTTAATGTTTAAATGCTTTTATATTTATTTTAATTTTTATTAGTCATAATAAAGGTTCTACACTTATAAAATACACATTATCATATTTTTGTTGGTTTGTATTAAAATTTTAAATGGTGAACTATTAGTTATATTATAAACATGAATCTTATTTTTATTTTTATTAATCGATTTTATAATTTTTATGAATTATTGAAAAAAATTTTAATCTTAAACTTAAACTGCCCAAACCGTTTATAAGTGATTTAGTTCAATTTAATTTTTATAAAAAATACAAACCGTATAAACTGCCTAAAAATATTTATTTTTACTTTAGTTGGTAGTTTAAAAAAAAAAAAAAACTGCATAAACCAACTGCCAACACCCAGCAACTTTTGGAACAATAAAAACAAGTAAGGTAACGTTAGAAAAAAAAGAGGGAGAGAGAGCAGGGAGATGAAGAAGAATGAAAGGAAAAAACTAAAGAAAATAAAAGTCAGAAAACAATTTAGAAAAGAGAGTGAGAGGAAGAGCCCAAAAGAAAAAAATAGTTTAATTAAAAGTTTAAATAGTTAATTGTGAGAAGAAGAATAGTAAATGCATCGAGTTTTTAATATATATTATAAATTATAGATATAGATTAGATTACAAGCTGTAGTTGTAGGTCTAAAAAGATATTTAAGGCTCGTTTAATTCGCTGATTCGAATTTTTAATTTGAGTTGAGATGTGATTTTATATGAGAGCTTTTTACTGTAGTAAAAAAGTTAAATGTGACTGTTTCTGATAGTTTTTTATTGTAGCAAAACTCAAATCGGTGAAATGAATGAGGCCTTAATCTCTTTGAAAAACTTAATACTAATGTCATGTCAACAATCCGTTCGAATAGAGGTGGCTTTTTGAATGATTTTCTATACATTAAAGGGTGTTTGAACTATTTTTAAAAATTGAGGACAATTTAAAATAAAGTACATAGTTTTATGGGCAATTATAAAAATAATCCAATAATCTATTTCATCCTATAAAAGCAGAATGCGTTTTTTTTTTGGGAGAAGCAAAACGTTTTGTACGTTTCTTCCCTTAGAATTAGCCATGTCATTTTTTTGGGCCGATGAATAATTTAGTGTGGTGCACTTCACTGTGCGAGCCACGTGTCAGCGTGCAGTTGGTTAATTTCATAGGCGGGGCAATGCGCAGGTGGGCAGAGAACCGTTTGATTCATCTAGCTACCACGTGTCATCTTTCCAGAGGGTAAAGGAGCGAGTAATCGTGAGCCATGCCGCACCGAAACACGCACGAAAGAACGTGGTCGACAGCGTAGACACGTGGCGTGCGCTTGTTGGCTGGAGCGAGTAAGTGGCAGGCCCCACTTGCTGCAGAACCTTGCCGCACCTGCGCTTCCGACGTGCCTCTGTCAAGCCGTGTGCCACACGTGCCAATCCGAGTCGTTCATTGCTTTAATCTGACGATAAAAAAAACACAGTTTTCTTTTCTATTATTATATAATTAATTATGTTTATCAATTTTTAACTTATTTGTAGTCAAATTTTGTTCATCTTAACACCATTTTGTACTATATTTTCACTCCTATACTTAAATAAAAATGCTATGAATAATTTGAACAATAGCTAAATATGCACTAGACTAAAATAAAATAAAATCACAACAAATTAAATTAAGAACAAATTAAACAAAACAACATAAGTGATCACAGAGATTTAACGTGAATACGAAATAGAAAAATAGAATAGTAACACACAGATTTACATGAATAATTAGCGCGCGTGCGTACACACACACACACACACACACACACACATATATATATATGCAGGAATAATTAACAAAACATGCCTTTGTTACTACCACAGGCCCTGATGACGGGTATTTTTACCAACAAATCAAGTACTTTTAAGCTTGAATATTTGTAAGTTTTCAAGCCTTTTTGTTAGTTTAATGTCTTTTGTTTACTTTTATAGGAATTATAAATAAATGCGAACGTGGATGATTTTGCATGAAGAAAAGAAGAATATTTGCCCAACTTGTGAATCAATGCCAAGAGGAGGCGAAAGAGGATTTTAAGGCACAAAAGAGGAGGCTTTAGAATGCAAGAAAGCGGGCTACAGCGCGCAAAACCAAGTGAAGCCCGAACCAGCTGCGCGCCCGCGCCCACAGCCAGGGGAACGTGCACTGCAGCGCGCCTAGAAGGCAGCCCCGCGCGCTGCAGCGCACCCAATGGGCGCTGCAGTGCGCCCCAGCCAGCAACAGCGGGAGCCTTTTCCAAAAACGTGCGCCGCAACGCGTTTTCATGCAGGCTACAGCGCGCGTATGAAGCCCTAGCTCCGAAATGTTGTAGTATAAAAGGAAAAAGATGCCATTTTGAGAAGAGAGCCCGGAAATCTGAAGAAAACATCAAAAGGAGGCCGAAATCCTTCATCTTGGAGGTCCTTGGAAGCTCTTCAATGGATATTGGGTTTTATCTTCTTTCATCTATTTTTCCATGTTGAGCTAGACATTAAATCTAGGACTTGATGTAGTTTTATTTGAACTATGTTTTGAATA
>NW_010357686.1:304564-307130 GCF_000414095.1 Morus notabilis
CTAATTCTAAAGGCGAAGCTTAATTTGTGTTTAAATATTCATTTCGAATAAGGATATTGTTTTGGGTATTTAAATACGATTTATTGTGAGGCACTCAAGAGAGGTTGCGAGATGACATTAGAGCCTTGATTAATGAATTAAACAGAATTGATTAGCGATTACATAATAGGATAAACATAGGAATAATAAAGCGAAATCAAGTCCCTAGACCATTTGTGTATAGATACTTTATTTTTATTTTCTTATATTTATTTTGTTTAGTTCTAAATCATCATCTTATTAGGTTGCCTAGATAAAGTTAAGTTACAATAATCGCAGTACTTAACGGCAATTCTAAACCCAATCCCTGTGGAGACGATACTCACTCACCTTATACTCAAAACATGACACCGTACGCTTACGGAAATTTATTATACAAAAATATTACGCATCAAGTTTTTGGCACCGTTGTCGGGGATTGACGTTTTAAATTGTTGTTAATACTGTGAGTACATAACTTGATTTTAATTTAGGCTTTTATTTCTCATTTTTAATCTTTGATTTTATTTTTTTTCTTTTGTGTTACGAGGTACTTGGAGATGGTTGATCGACAAGTCCTCTTAAGATTTGCTCAACGAGACTTCGAGCCATTTTTTAGTGCTTGGGAAAGATACAAGAAGCAGCTCATTCAGTTTCCCGACCATGGTTTCCCGAGGGAGGTGCAACTACAAATTTTCCTCGACGGGTTAGATGCCGCAACAAGAATGTGGGTGGAAAGAGGAAATGGTACCACCTCTTTTCACCAACTATCCGCGGATGAAGCTTATTGGTTGTTGGAAGACATGGCCGATGTTAACTATCGGTATGGAAGGTATTCAACAAACCACCACGGTTTTGAGGATAGCTCTAACATTTCGGAGCCATGGCTTGACACCCCCCGTCACCAAGCGGAGTCTTCTACCTCACTTGAAGACCTTGTCGCCCAATTTTCAGAGGAGACAAGACTCCGCATAGAGAAGTTAGAGAGGATGGAGGCGCTCGACTAACTTCACGAGGAAATGAAGACAAATCTAGCGGAGATGTTTAGGTTGAAGCTGCATCCAGATGAATATACTAACGTCATGAATGGAGAAACACGAGAAGAGGATTGGGAGTTATTTAAAGATGACTCTTTGAGAGAGGAGGAGACTCAAGAATTGGTTAGTAAAGAATTTCAAGAAGATGTCAATGAGTCTCAATCCCTCGAGATCCCCATTGTCGTGCCACCCCCGGTTGAGAAAGATCACATCTATGAAGACCCAATGTGGCCGGCAACTCGCCCACCATCTCGAGCGCCGTTCTTCCACGTCAACCAAGCGCATATGCCGGCGCCGAGTCGAGTTGAGTAAATGAGCCGAAAACTGCCAAATCTCGTCAAGCTTGAGGGTGTAAAGAATCAAAACCCGTACGTTGTGTTGTATGACACGTACTATGGGTGAAAGCCACTCTTTGACGAGTTGGCTCGGCATAGGAATAATTGAGCCTAAAGACGCAATTTATGGAGGAGAGCCCCGCCCCAACCCGAGCTTATGCCATCATGCCCGGTGCATCATCGCCAACCATACTAGGAGGCGAGATTATCTCGCCTCCCCGGTACGTGTTCTTATTCCCTCGTTATTAATTTTCATGATTGTTTGATTTTGAGTTTGGGGGTGAGACACTTTATGGTTGATTTTAGTGGATTTTGGGCATTACCTGTGAATTGGTTGTTATGACTTGTCTCCATTAAGTTGTCTTCTTTTGGCCATGTTTTTACTCGTTTTTCTTTTAGGTTGTTTGAATAAATTGTGAGTTTTGTTGAGATGAAATGACTAGATAATAATGATGATTATAATCACTTGATGCTTTCTTAGGTCTTTTGAAATGTATTTCATTGAGATTTCTGTGTGCTTGACTCACATTGATTGAAATTCACTCTTGATTCTCTACTTTTGAGCACCATGAATCATGATCACTTGATCTTTTGAGCATTTGGAGAACATTTATGTGCATTAGGCAGACTTTGATATCTCATGAACACTAGAACCCATTTGAGTGAAACTTGAGGCGAAATAGTTGGTTTAGTATCATTGGAGAGAAGATTAAGGCATTTTATTCGGATCAATTGGGCCTTTGAAGCTAACATTAAAAAAGAAAATTCATCATTTGTTTACCCCCTTCGAGCCATATTGCTTATTTCGTTTATCACTCATGTTTGTACATCCAAACCACCAAATGCGTTTTCACTTCCTAAACCCATCACTACTAGGCATGATTGCATTAAACGCTAAGATTGAGAGCAAGTGTGGGTTATGTTTGGGAAAGCATTAGTGGATTGGCTTGTGTTGTTTTTCGTTTTCAATTTAAAAAAATAGTAAAGAAAAAAAAATAATAAGAGTTAATCGGATGAGGAATTGAGTTACCATTTCCATTTCTTTACAACATTGAGGACAATGTTGATTTTGAGTTTGGGGGTGTGGTCTTTATTTCTTAAATTTTTGTGGTTTTTATTTCTTTTTGGGTTCGATTGAGAGTGAATGTATGATGAAATGAAGAGTTGGTAAAATAT
>NW_010357686.1:307197-307990 GCF_000414095.1 Morus notabilis
TGAGCCTAAAAATTCTAATCTCATCCACCTTTTACCCTAGCCATACATTACAACCCTCAAAAGTCCTTTTGATCTTCAATGACAAGTGAACCTTTATTAGTAGAGAGTGACACGAAAAATGAGCCTATGGTTGTTCTTATTAAGATATCACTCATAGTCTCCTTGGCATATAGGTCTATCCGGATTTTATTTGGTTGATTGAGATTGATTGTGCTCACACTTACACTTTGAGAGTCTTGAGTGGAGTGAAATTGATGCTTGATGTTGAAATTCTAGATAATCTCAGTGTTTGCATTTCTTTTGAGCTTAGAGCATTATGTGGCTTTAGAGATACATGCACAGTTGTTGACTCGATACAAAACTCACATTTTTTTTGTTTGTGTCTTAGTACTTAATTTGTGTTTTCTTTTTCCTTCTTTTCTTTTGCTTGAGGACAAGCAAATGTTTGAGTTTGGGGGTATTTGATGACGGGTATTTTTACTAACAAATCAAGTACTTTTAAGCTTGAATATTTGTAAATTTTCAAGCATTTTTGTTAGTTTAATGTCTTTTGTTTGCTTTTATAGGAATTATAAATAAATGCGAACGTGGATGATTTTGCATGAAGAAAAGAAGAATATTTGCCCAACTTGTGAATCAATGCCAAGAGGAGGCGAAAGAGGATTTTAAGGCACAAAAGAGGAGGCTCTAGAATGCAAGAAAGTGGGCTACAGCGCGCAAAGGAAAGCGAAGTCAGAATGGAACGCACGCCCGAGCCCGCTGCGCGCCCGCGCCCACATCCAGGGGCGCGCCC
>NW_010357686.1:308120-318778 GCF_000414095.1 Morus notabilis
CGCGCTGCAGCGCGCCCAGAAGGCAGCCCCACGCGCTGCAGCGCGCCCCAACCCGCAACAGCGGGAGCCTTTTCCAAAAATGCGCGCCGCAACGCGTTTTCACGTAGGCTGCAGCGCGCGTATGAAGCCCTAGCTCCGAAATGTTGTAGTATAAAAGGAAAGATATGTCATTTTGAGAAGAGAGCCCGGAAATCTGAAGAAAACATTAAAAGGAGGCCGAAATCCTTCATCTTGGAGGTCCTTGGAAGCTCTTCAATGGATATTGGGTTTTATCTTCTTTCATCTATTTTTCCATGTTAAGCTAGACATTAAATCTAGGACTTGATGTAGTTTTATTTGAACTATGTTTTGAGTATTTTGTTGATTGTTAATTTAATTTCGTTTTCAATTCATTTATGTTTCTCTATGCTTAATGCTTCTAATTTATTTGGCCAATGAGTTAGATGATTTTTAGATTGCGAATTTGATGCTCGAGAGAGATTGAGATCTTTATCAAGGTTTGATAAAGATAGTCTAGGTTGTTGTGAGACCGAAAGGAGATCAACGGTTAGATAATCAAATTAGGATTTAGGTCGTTGTGAGGCAGAGAGGCGATCAATATTCATATTTTCTAATTCTAAAGGCGAAGCTTAATTTGTGTTTAAATATTCATTTCGAATAAGGATATTGTTTTGGGTATTTAAATACGATTTCTTGTGAGACACTCAAGAGAGGTTGCGAGATGACATTAGAGCCTTGATTAATGAATTGAACGGAATTGATTAGCGATTACATAATAGGATAAACATAGGAATAATAAAGCGAAATCAAGTCCCTAGACCATTTGTGTATAGATACTTTATTTTTATTTTCTTATATTTATTTTGTTTAGTTCTGAATCATCATTTTATTAGGTTGCCTAGATAAAGTTAAGTTACAATAATCGCAGTACTTAACGGCAATCCCTGTGGAGACAATACTCACTCACCTTATACTCAAAACTTGACACCGTACGCTTGCGGAAATTTATTATACAAAAATATTACGCATCAGGCCCCCAAAAAATTTTCATAATTAAAGCTCTGCTACATATGTTGCACCCCTAGCTTTTCAAGTCGATAGAGTATTCAGGTCACCGTACTCTAACACGTTTCTTTTATGTCTTTTTTCCTTTTCATTTTTTTTGAAACAATTTGCATATTAGTTATTTTGAATAGATTACGTGCGTGACTCAGAATCATTCCCCTTTTTCTAATTATTATTATTATTTATTATGTTCATTTATTTATTTATGTTTAAGTGATTTGTTGCTCGAATTTTAGCACTGTTTTGCGCCGAATTTTTAATATTACACAGATAAAAATATATAAATAATCTGTATGAATTATAACTATTTTACTGCTATATTGCACAAATTTTCCCATACTACTCACATGAAATGTTGTGAATAATTCTAATGAAAAATAAATAAAATGTGTAGAGCTAAAATAAAATCAATCACACCAACTTAAATAAAAACAATTTCAAACAAAACATAATAATACTTATTAAAAATACAATAAAATAAGTAAAAATATTTTTTTTGTGAGAGGTATCTTTTTTTTTTCTCTCACTTTTTTTTGAAAAATAATTTATATAACTCTTATTTTTAAACGAATGACGCTCACATTAGCACGACCAATTAACTATTAAAAATGTAGATAGTTAGATTGACTAACAAAAAAGTGGTAATATCTTTTTATAAGGATTATTTATCTTTTGTATTTTCTCTTTTAAGTTTATTAAAAAAGTATACTCGTAATTTTAAATTGTTGCAAAAATATACTATCAGATTATATTTAATAAGTAAAAATATGTTCTATGAAGTTCATAGACAACCGTCACAACACTTTGACCTTTAAAATTATCACATTAACCTGAATGAAAGTGATTTGATGGTATGTATTTACAACAATTAATAATCATGTGTCACTACCACTGAGATAAATATAATAATTTTAAATGTCAAAATCGAGTATTGATTGAGAAAAGGCACAAATTTACCTAAAAAATGTTATCTTTTTAGTATACAATTGCAGTAATTAGAACTCAAAGATATATTTTTTAAATGAACAGAATGAATGTATGAAAAGGTAAATAATATATATTTTTTTTAAAAAAATTTAAAGCTGTTAACGTAAATTTTTTGTTAAGTGGGTGTCCATGTTAAGAAAATTCACATGTTACTGTATTAGGGCCCGTTTAGTTCGTTGATTCGAATTTTTAATTCGAGTTGAGATATGACTTTATGTGAGAGTTTTATTGTAGTAAAAAAGTTAGATGTGATTATTTGTGAGAGTTTTTTACTGTAGCAAAACTCGAATCAGCGAAATGAACGAATTCTTAGAATTTAGAAATGCCTAAAGCGTAATAGAATTTAGAAAAGATACCCAAAAAAAAAAAAACAAAAATGGACTAGTTCTTGGAAATTCCTAGAAAGGAAAGAAAATTTGAAGATGGTGATTACTTATGCCCAACAACCAACAGTTGTTCGTTGTGACTTGTGAGATTGGAGCGATCACATTCTCTCTGTCTGTTATTCCCAGGTTCGACAGCCATGGCGGATTTCGTACTCTCAAAACTGGCAGAGTCAGTCGCTTACCAAACAGGGAAAGACTCTCCGATCTTCTCATCCTCGAATCATCGTCCTCGACCTCTGTAATCCATGACGTCGAGCGTCTACGAGCTGAATTGCGGCGAATCCAGTGCTTTTTGAGAGACGCAGACAATAAGCAAGAACAAGACAAGCGTGTTCGCAACTGGGTCGCAGAAGTTAGAGACGTTGCTTATGATATTGAGGATGTGATCGACACTTTCATTGTCCGAGTGTCTTCTTCTTACGTCAAAGCTTTTCGCCTCCGAAAACTCCGGACCCAGATAAGGTCTGTAAAAGTGTAACACCCTGGAGAATTAAATGAGATTAATTAAGATAATTAAAATTTATTAATGTGCTTAATTTAATTTTCACAATTAATTAAAGAACTTTAAATTATTTTCAGTATTTATGATTTCACCCTAAAATTTTTTAAAAATACACTTAAATTTTAGGAGACGTATGGTTCATGGATTAGAATCATGTGATTAGAACCATTTTCGATTTACGTATATTTTTTGTGAGAAAAAACACTGTAGCGAACCATAAACCATGATTCAAATCATGGTTTGAATCCTTCAACCAAACATCCCCTTAAAACATTTTCTTTTTTTCTCCATTTCTCCATTTTTCCTTTTTCTTTTTTTTTTCCTTTTCTTTTCTTTTCCTTTTCCTTTTTCTTCTTTTTTCTTTTCTTCTTTTTCCCTTCCTTCCCGTGGCTGCCAGACCGCTCTCTCTCTCTTTCTTTTTCTTTTTTCTTTCCTCTGATTCTCCCACCACCACCGCCCATCTCTCTCTCTTTCTTCCTTCACCGCCGGCCACTTCCTCCGGGATCTCTCTCCCCCCGGCTGTCTCTCTCTTCCTTGCTCTCTCTCTGGGTTTCTCTCTCCTTCTCTCTCTCTCGGCTTGCTGCCGAGACACATAAAAAAACAAAGAAAATGGGAGAAATGGAGGGAGCACGACTCCATCAACTAATTTGAGGTAAAACCTCTTGAAACTCACTCTTGATTTAAATTTTTAAACGTGATAAAGTTTAATTTTGGTTGGATTTGAATAATTTTGAGTTAGGGTTTAGATTTGAACAATTGTTGTTAGAATTGATTGAAATTTGGGGATTTTCAGTTATTGGACTTGTTTAGTTGATTGGAAACTGGTTTTGATAAATTTTGGAGAATTTATTTTGAAATTGAACTTGATTTGCATGTTTGACATTTTTCCTATTTATGTCGGCATACTGCCGAAATTTCTTTAGAAAGTTATTTTTAAGCTGAAATTAAATAAGAAATTAAACTCATGAATTGGATTTCAATCTTTAAAGAACCCTCAAACTGATTATAAAATCGTTTGTGAAACTTAGATTTGAGTCAAGGCACACTAATAGGAAAATCAAAAGAATTGAGATTGAAATTGCTTTAGGAATGAGAATTAGATCCTAAAGTGTTGTTTTGTATCAGTGTTAGCTGATGACTCGGATTGAAAGACTTTGAGGACGCAAAAGTCAGAATAGAGCCATGCTAGTCACAGGTTTGATATCGTGAGGTAGGATTTCTATCCATTTTCTTTGTGAGCCTGATTTTCAAAAGAGTTTTGACCTTGCAAATGTTTTAAAGAAAGGGACTTGTTTGCGAAAGAAAAATATTTGAAAACCATGGCTTGTTGTAGTTTATGGAATCCATAGCTTGTTGTAGTTCATGGAACCCATGACTTGTTGTAGTTCATGAGACCCATGGCTTGTATAGTTAATGGGATTATAATAAACGATTTCAGAAAGTTTAATGAATGATTTCTTAAGATTAGAGATCTTGCGAACCGGTAAACTGGCTAATGGCCTAGACAGGATGTGGAGAGTGCATCCTTGGGGGCAGAACCCGAAACCCGGCCCGGGCGTGATAAGGCTTGTGCACGTGGTTGTGTAAGTAATTTATCTTAGTATAAATTACTCGTTGATGCCTGTAATACAACGATTTTCAGTTATATTTCCTTTGAGAAAAAGGATGTGAGTTTCCGGCTGTTGTGTTGGAACTGAATGTCTTATTTATTTATTTATCCCTTCATTTATTTACTCGCTTATCCATTTACTCATTTATTTATAAAGTTTATTTCAAATTATATCCTATTGGGCCTTTCGCTCACGTTTTATCTGTTTTTATAAATATTAAACCCCTCCCAGGCGACTCTAGGGGCGGTGCGGGGTAGCTGAGTTAGATTGCTACCATCTTGAGTTGGAGAGGATTGTGTTCATCCTCCTGATATATAAATGTAAGGAAGTGTAACTTCCATCTTGATGTCTGTAATGTTATCTACTTGTTCATGTATGTATAATACTGTATGTCCTGTGGGTGAAACCCTGAATGTTATCAGAGGCTCAAGTAATAGAACCTCCTCCGTTTTAATTTATTTTAATTAAGTGTGGGGCTCGTTGGGAATTTCTTTTATTATCGTGCGTTTAACTTCTAATTGAGCTCCACGTCACCGACCCCTGTGTGGGGGACGTGACAAAAAGTTAAGATTGAAGACATCTCAAAAGGCACGCAAACGGGATCGAGTTTGTGAAGAGCGGTTCAGTGGCTGAGTTTAAGAGGAGTTTGAGAAGATTTATGGTGGTGATTATGAAGATGTTGGTGTTGTTGGGTTGGAGGGCTTGGCAATGGCTTTGAAGGGTGAGTTGATGAAGGAGGAGGATCGGGTTTGCGTTGTTTCTGTGGTGGGCATGGGAGGAATAGGTAAGAGCACTCTAGCCAAGAAAGTTTATAGCCAAAAGTTAGGCTGATCTCGCAGACTAATGCCAGTTTTCTACAGTGTAGCAAATTTTATTTTTAGACATCTATTTTATTAATATTACTGAAACAACCATGGAAAAAAATGAAGAGAATAGGAAACTACAAACTCGGAAGTAAAGATACTTGCAAACTTTATTGCAAATATCAAACGATAATTCCATTGAACTCTTTTTCAACATGTTTCCACAAATAGTATCTTAACAGTACAACAAAGCTAACCAGATCCCACAAGTAGCATATAATCTGTACTGACCATTTTCCATTTTCGTTGGTTGGAAGGAAAGTGATGACCATTTTAGAACCGAAAGTATGATGAACCAACGACTGATGAATGATTTTTGCCCAAGTTTCTTCCCCGGACGCACTCCAGATCCATGACATGAGAGTGGTCAATAAAGAGATTCACCTGCACAAACAGGGGAACAAATAAGGAACTTATGAAATGCAGTTGAATATTCAAAATGAAATAAAATAAAGAGAAACAGTAAATTAGCAGCATACCCTCGGGCCATATTGATTGATGAACCACTCAGAGGTCCTAGGGTTTGAAGCTTCAAACATGGTCCTCTCAAGACCAAGACGCCCAATGATTTTCGCAATTATGTCCGCACGTACAGAATCAACATGGTTACAGATATCGTCTGCATCAATCATTATCATGTCTGCCCCAGCTTCCAAGCATCTCTCGGCCCTTCTAATCAAGAGATCAACGTCTTCAACAAATTCTGTGAGAAAAGAAATAAAGCTCACATAATTAATCGCATTCTCTATTTTTGTGGTGGGCGCATAATTTACTAGGATTCTTCTCATAATGTGTTCAAGGTGCAGCATTTCGCAATACAAGTCCCTTGTTCTGAAGCTCTATAATACACCAATAACTTTCATGTCTATTTCCCAGTTACTATAGCCATCAATTAAAAAGCTTAAGCAACTTCAGAAAGAAATATCATCGGCTACAAGAAAAAACATCAAAGTCTGAAAAAGTCTTTTAGTTTAACAAACTTACTAGCCACGAACCCATAGAAGTTCAAACTCCATTAGGGAGAAATGGATATACATACCAGAATAAGTAGTAGTCTTAAAGAGATTAATAACACACAAGATGTAACAGCTATCACTCAGAGAACATTAGAAAATTAGGCTCATTTTAGAGGCCAACTATTGAAAATTTTCAGGACAAAGTCATTATGTATCAAAGAAAAACAAAGGTCTCCGTCTTTGGCCCTTTCAGTAGTTTACAGAAATTTCAGTGTCTTTAAGAGTTACAATGTAATTATCGTAACTCTTTTAGACACAGTTAGCACCTATTTTAGGTACCATAACATTTTTTCTTCCATGAACTCAGAATAGAATTGGTGCCAATGTGCTACCCTTTACACCAATGCCAAACTTGTTTCTTCGCCACAAACACATCACCAACTAGACCTAGAAGATAATAAAGAAGTAAAAGGGATCGAGTCATTCCAATTTACTCCTTTAAAGTAGATTCGTTCAGTCATTGATAAAGAGAATATTCGAATATGTTTCCTTCATTTTTTCAGTCCAGTGGCGACGAACAACCCATAAGCACCACCACAAAAACCTATCTTTCTCTCTAAAAGAATGCCACTCCCTATTACACATACTTTGGACACCGAACGAAGCTTTTTAAGACTCAAAGTTATTAAATGCAGGGAGTTATGGTTATTTCATAAAAACTAAAGCATATCTCAACACAGTAGAATGCAAAGAAAAGAAAGTCACCATAATAGAATGCCAGTGACATTTTGCCAAAACACTAAAACCACACATACCAGAAGAGCGAGAAGTCAGAACAATATAAGCTCCAAAAGCTCTATCACCACCAACAGGAAGATCAGACTTGTTGAATTTCACAGCAAACAGGGGTTTAACTTTCAAACCACCACTCTTAATCAAACGCACAAATCTCAAAAGACTCTCTTCAGGAAGTTCAAGCGATCCCACATTCACCTCAACTGTGTCAAAACCCAATTGCTTGCACTCCTAGAAAAATATTAAACAAAATTAAAAATCACAACATTCCTAGCAAGTAAAAAACATGAACAGCCAATTATAGCAACCAACATGAGAATTACCTCAACATATTGTTTGAAGGCTGATGGACCTTTGCGAAGAATGTGCTCAGCCCAATCACCAGTACTAACATAGACATCATGTTGATGAGCCATGTCAATTACTTTTTTGATGAAAGACTTCGGCATCAAGCTGTGGGACCCCCCGGAGAACTTCAACCCATCAACAAACTCTCCCATTGACTCAAATATGTCCTGAAATCGAAACTCCAAATTAGCGTTATTCGAAATAGAATGTGAGCTTTGAACTCATTATGAAGCATAATTAAGCCCTAGAACATTATCCAAACCAGACAGATTCGAAACAAGAAAAATTCTGGAACCAAATGGCAAGATTTTCATCGGAAATGAGAATGAATGAAGTTAAAAAGATACCTGAAGAAGATTTTGGCTAAGGTGGGTGTAGTGAGGGCCTCGCATCTCGGTGACGCCGTAGCGGCGGGGCTTTTCTGGTCGGTCCTCATCCTCGTCAAACTTCTTCCACCTGTACGCCGACATTTTTCGCCTGGGAATTCGAAAACAGTGCACCGGAAAACTGATCGGAGTAAGATCGAGAGGCGAGGGAAATTTCAAGAAGATTTGATTGAGCTTCTTTCTTTCTTTTTTTTTTTTTTTTGTCTTGTTTTTCTGAGTGTGTATTTGGAAGTTGATGGAAGGTTGGAGTTTTTACTAGAAAGGTCCATTCAACTAATCAATAATCATGATGATGATCTATTCTTCTCCGTAAGGGGACTATTATAGTAGTTGTTTACCTCGCAAATTTGAGTTTTTAATTTGAGTTGAGATGTGACATTTTATAAAAAATTTTTATTGTAGTAGAAAATTTTAATGTGATATTTTCTGAGAGCTTTTTACTACAAAAACCTAAAACTGAAAACTCAAATCGGTGAAATGAACGAGGCCATAATTAATGTAATCAGGTAAAAATTGCCACCTGATAAAAATAAAAATAAAAATTAAATAAGAAATTAAAATGAAGAAGAAAAAATAAATTCAAGAGATTTTCTAAAATGAAAATTATGTTAGGCGCGTTTAGAACTCGTTCTAAAAAGATGAAAACGTTTTTAATCTCAGACGTAAATAGTTTTTGAAAATGTGTTTTGGTAGTTTTATTAAGAGATTATTTTCAGTGTAAAAAAACTCATTAATGTCTTTCTTTCTCTCTCTTTGCTCGAGAGAGGAGAAAACGAAAATAAAAAATGAAAAACGATTAAAAGTCATTTTTCATTTCTCTCTCATTTTACACTAAACCAAAAAATCGTTTTCATTTCTGTTTTTTATCTTTATTGCGTTAAACACCGTTTTAAAACGTTTTTATTTTGTTTACTCAAAAAACAAAATCAATTCCAAACACAACCGTTAACTTTCACTAACACGGTGTTAGCGAGTAGCTTTTTATTATTATTATTTTACTTTTCTTTTATTTTCCATTTCTGATTTTCACAGACTTGCGTACGATCAGTGAGTTGCACTTCGTTTTTAAAAGGATTAAGCCAAAACGACATATTCTTTACTGTGTAATTTTTCTGTCGTTTAATTAGGAAAACAACACACCGTTTTGAAAAGTGATAAATAGTTTTTCGTTTAAGGGGGCGTTTGGTAGAGGGATTCGTTCCCTGATTCGAATCATGATTCATGGTTCACTATAATATTTTCTCTCACAAAAAATACACATAAATTAAAAATAGTTCGAATCACATGGTATGAATATTCCAACTAAACGAACCATAAGAGTTTCCAGCTCTTTAACAAAAGAGAACTTTCATGTCATTTACTTTTTATTATTTCTCTGTCGCTTAGTAACGCCACATGAAATGACATACCGTGTGTTTTTGCTGAAATTTGGGAACTGTCTTTCAAAGTATAAGTTTGTAATCCTTAGGTCCCGTTCATTTCGCCGATTTGAATTTAGAATTCAAGTTTTGTTATAGTAAAAAACTCTTAGAAACAGTCGCATCTAACTTTTTTACTACAATAAAAAACTCTCACATAACGTCACATATAAACTCGAATTAAAAACTTGAATCAACGAACTAAACGGACCCTTAATTTATTTAAAGGACATCTCGTTTATTTCAAACCTTGCGGGCTTAAAGAAATTAAACCACATGTGCTTGGCATTGCGATTTTGCTGTCGTTAAATTAGAAACTGTTGGGATATATGCCCATAAATTAAATAAGATGTAAATATTTTGTTGATTATCAATAAAATAGAAATTTTTTTAATATTATTTTGCATATATGTGATGTTTTATAAATATCAAAATCTCTAGATTATTTTGGATGTAACTTTAAACATTGTATATAAGTGTTATATGCAGAGGATAATGTTTGAAGTAAAATAATCTAAACTTATCCGTAATTATAAATTAAAGTTGTGATCTTTAATTTAAAATTACTAATGCGGTTCATTACATTCTGAATGAAACAATTTTATCCTAGATTGTTAATAATGAGATTATTGGAATGAAAGTATTTTATGTAATATGATTACATAAGACCGGAACGCGATTAATTATGAATCTCTAATGAATTTCGTTATTAAATAGAGTATTCAATATTAATCAATGATGACTATATATGAATTAATCTTAATTCTGAGTAATTAATAGACTCGTATTTATGATATTATGTTCTTTGACATATTAAGTAATGACACATGTGAAAAATATCGAAGTCTTGATATATTGGGAGCATGGTAAAATAAATAGCCGAGAATATTAATTTACAAGATGAAATACATTCCTTCATAATGAAGTAGATGGACGGTGTGACGCCCCTCCTATGAGGCCGCCACTGTAACTTAAACTTTAACTTGTACTTACTGGGGTTTCTTAAAATTTGCGGAACATTTTCTTTTTTTTAATATAAGAAAGAATACTTTCATAATTTGTAACAATAATTTCAAATAAGTGAATCACTAAATTTCTTAAAGCTTTTCTTAATTTCAGTTAAGATAAAACGTTCTAAAAATATCTTTCAAACAGAGCAGCATTTGAACTCTTATTTCAAATGCTCTTTAAAAGTCTTTCTAAAACTAGCCAATTCAATCGGGCCATTTAATTTTGACTTTAAAACGGATTTCGTGAGAAATCTTAAATTCAAGTACATCTTAAAGCCCTTTTAAAATCAATCATTTAAATCGTCATGTTTAAAATTTATTTATTTGTTGCA
>NW_010357686.1:330447-340160 GCF_000414095.1 Morus notabilis
GTTGGAGGTCGTGCCGCATGTCGTTGAACTCAGCTCGTCGAGATCTTTCTATTGACACCGACGGTGTCAAAAATGGAGGTCGGAATCTTAACTTGAGTATTTGGCCATTGATGGTTTGTGTGAGAGAAAACGTGAGAGGAGAGAATGAGCGAGAATAAGAGAAAGAAAGTGTAAGAACCCTAAAAATTTCACTATATAAAGTATCTGATTAAGGCAAGATTACGTGCCTGATCTTATCCTCAATTATTTCCTCTAAACAGATTAAATTTATACTGATTAGAGGTAATTAGTTTAGCTCACGTAAGTTAATCTACTACTTACAGTCCAATATTAATTTCTGAATAATTCAATATTGTTTTATATTCTTACTCGCGTAATATTTCAAACTGTTTCAAGTCTTAAAATTAATTTTAGACTGAACAAATTCTAAATTTTAATTTTCTGTATTCTATCCCGAGAATGACGTTTCTGACAGTGTCAACTCCCGAGCTCATATTGTATCCATCTACTATAGGTATTTATCTTGTGACTTTAAACCTAACTGTTTGGCAATTAAGGATTTTTTTTTCTTATTTTAAAATGTCAGTGCGTTTTTTTTATACGCCGCTAACATCGTGCTGTGCTTAGAGATTCTTGAAATTAAGATTCTCAAACTATACTTGTACTGAAAATTATTCCGCCTTAAAATACGGCGAGAATTTATCGATCGAATTTACTTGATCGAAACATGAACTTAACATGAAATTTACTATAGAATTTAGGAATACATATATTAATTCCATAAATCCTCCATTCACAATATAACATAATATTTTCTAAGAAAATCCTTGGCTTAAAAATACATGAATTGTATTATTTAAGGTCTGGAATTTTCTCAGTCATTACAGACGGTTCCCATAAGTGTTGATTCGGGACTTGAATAATAAAAGTGCTCAATTTTATGATTTGATCATAAAATATATTATTCATTAGATGATCAATGATACTTATGGAGAAACATATAATTAAAGAGGTCAACGGAAATTACCTAGCTTTAATTATGAACCGTTTATGGAGGATTAATTCGTATGTAGTGACTATATCAATAGACAACACAAATTCCGTGAACATAATTGTTTTATAATTTTAAGAGTGTACTTCCAAATTTATAGTGGAGTAATTTGGAATTAATAATTTTGATATATTAATTAAGGTGTTAATTAATTGTCAAAATTATTGGAATTTAAAATTATAATGTCCATAATTTCTCTCAACGGTTCCATTAAAATTAATTTAAATTGAGAATTCTAAATACACATATTGATTAATTTAATTAATTAATATTAAAATTAACTTAAATTTATATGGATGAATCTAATCACTTTTATAGAAAGATAGAAATTTTCTTACATTTTTAGGGGTTGTTCGGCATAGTTAAAAACTTAAAAAAAGACAACTCGAGTTACAATTTTATTTAAGTTCATGTTCTTTTAAGTTTGAACTCGAGTATAAACTTGAGTTTGGGACTAAAACTCGAGTTTAAGTTTCCCCTTCAACTCGAGTTTAGAAACTCGAACTCAAATTAATGAACAGTATTTTTTCTATTCTTAAAAATGCTATAACTTTTTCATTTTAATTCTGATTGAGATGATTTTTTTCTATGCGTTGACAACTAAAATACGAATAAAATCCCACCCATATACCCTATTAAAATTTTTCATCACCATTGAGTTTTTATTAAAATACTATTTAAATATAAATTTAAGTTTTGACTCACTCAAACATAAACTCAAAAAGATTTTTATCTCAAACCATAACTTAAATGTACACAACCAAACATAAATTTAAGTTATAACTTCAACTCAAGTTATAATTTAAACTCAACACAAGATCTTTACTCAAGAATGTCTAACTCAAAAATGCAAAAGAACAACCCAATAGTGATGTTAGAAGACATTTTGATTGCTTGGGTGTTTATATCTCAGCAATTTGTGTTAAGGGATGTTTTGTATGAAATATTGATACAAGTTGAACGGTAAAGTGGAGGAGAGGGTTTGGGAAATTTGAGTGATTTTCAGTTGGTTGATAGGATTAGAGGTAGTTTAAGGGAAAATCGGTATTTGGTGGTTCTTGATGACATTTGGAGGATTGAGGCTTGGAATGGTATAAAAGTTGCTTTTCCAAAAGGAAAGAAGGGGAGCAAAGTCGTATTTACCACGCGCAACAAGGAAGTAGCGTTGTCTGCGCCGTTTTTGACATTTGAAAAGAGTTGGGAGCTTCTACGTGCAAAAGCGTTTCCAAGAGATGTTGTTGATGAGCGTGGTTGTCCGTCGGAATTCGAGAAGTTGGGAAAGGAAATGGTGAAAATATGCAGAGGATCACCTCTTGCAATTGTTGTACTTGGAGGCTTCTTTGGACGAGTGGAAGAACGTGCAAAGAAATGTGAGTTCAAGTGTGATCAAACAATTTGGAGTGGAAGAGATGTTAGCATTGAGTTATCATGATCTGCCTTGCTACTTGAAAACATGCTTTCTTTATTTAGGAAGCTTTCCAGAGGAGATACCAAAAAGAAAATTGATTCGACTATGGATTGCAGAAGGCTTTGTATCGACTCCTAATGGAGGAGAGGTAGAGGAGGCGATTGAAGATGTAGCAGGAGAATACTTGGGAGAGTTGATTGATAGGTGTATGGTTCAAGAAAGCAAGAGGGACTACACGGGGATGGGTGTTAAAACATGTCGGGTTCGCGATCTTATGAGCGACTTCTGTTTGTCTAAGGCTAGGGAGGACAACTTCTGTGAGATTGTCCAGCATGGGATGAGCATGAAGACAACTGGTTCTTCTTCATTTTAACAATTGTCTGCAGCTCGTTCACGCAGAATTGCAATTCATCTCGGTCAGCGCCTTGAATACTCTGCACTGATGTTCGAACAAGTGCATCCTCGTCTCCGTTCTTTGCTATGCTTTGGTGTATAGTGTGATTCTACATTACCTTTGAAGAGCAAGAATTTCAGGTTGTTACGAGCCTTGGAACTTGGCTTTATTCGAGGCACACATCCTTGTCAAATGCCGAGAGAAATTGGAAAATTAATTCACTTGAGGTACCTTGGCCTCAAAGATGCCAAGATATTCAACTTGCCACAATCCATAGGCAACTTGCGGAATTTGCACTCTCTTGATCTTCGAAACAATGAAGGTATAAGAATACCCAAGGTAGTATCAAGGTTGACATGTTTGAGACATTTTTTATTGCCTTTCGGTGGGTATACTCTTTCAAGCTGGACAAGAAGTAATTTCGAATGGATAAACTAACAAGCATTGAGACTTTGAAGTACGTAAGGCATTGATCTGAGTATGATGCTGCACTCCACGAACTGACAAATCTTAGAGATTTAGGGATACATTTTAAAAATGATGATGATGTTAGGCTGTTCCTTGAATGTCCTTTGGTGGAATCAGGTCGGCTTCGATCATTGGCTATGTTTATGCCATTTGACAATGCATTTCCAAGTTTGCATTCGCTCTCTCACTGTCATGTTTCACAAAGCTAGTTTTAAAGGGGAAGATACGAAATGATCTCCAATGGAATCATCATATTCTGTATTAGAATTCCACATTAGTTGAAGATATTGGCATGATCCACTTAATAAGGTGAGGGCAATCCTCCCCTAACAAGCCGGTTTTGTTAGGTTGAGTTAGGCTCAATATTCTTTGATTTCTGTAAAATGGTATCAGAGCAGGCCCAGTTTTGCAATGTTGGGCCCCCCAATATCGACTTATTCGCATCGGTTTGGCACGGTCCACGCTGTGCGTGAGGGGGCGTATTAGAATCCCACATTGCCCGGAGATATTGGCATGATCCACTTAATAAAGTGAAGGCAATCCTCCCTTAACAAGCCGGTTTTGTTAGGTTGAGTTAGACCCAATATCCTTTGATTTCTGTAAAATTCTGCAATTTATGCCGCCAAGCCTTACCAAATTGGTCTTAAGGAGATCCGAAATTAATCAGGATGGATTGGTACTCCTGGAGAAGCTACCAAATTTGAGGTTTCTTCAGTTAGGTGATTACTCGTACATCGAGTCTGAAATGGTTTTCTTTGCCCACAGATTACTCGTACATCTATTGAATTCCTAAGTTCCGGATGATTCCAGAAGGGTTGAAATTTGTCACTTCCCTTTGAGAACTTAATTTATGCATGGATAGTTCATTTGTGGACAGGCTTAGATTTGAGGATGGATTTGAAGGGAAGATGTTTATAAAGTGCAGCACATTCCTTCCATCTCAGCGATCTAGGTGGGTTGGTAGTTCATAGTTGGCTGATTTACAAGAAAAAATCGTATTTTATGTAAGCGAGACTCTGCAGGGTGCTCTGCAATGCGGTTACTAGACCTGGAATTCGTTTGATCGTAATAGCTTATACCAATATCTATTGGGGTCTTTCTCAGATGGCTTTGGCTAAAGCTGCCAATGAGAGAGATCATGGAATTGGTGTTTAATCTGATCAGAGATGGATCCATGGCCTCTCGGAACAAAGTACATCAAAATAGATGCGCATTTAATACATGAAAAGGTCCTGTAAAATGATCTTTATCATAGGCACGTTCCTGCAGCAGAACAGACAGCAGAGTACAGCTTAAATAAGCTTCTTTCTGATCTCCAGATACAATCATTTGAGGTCAATCTTACTTGACATTAATATTGCCATTTAGCTTGAAGTAACTTATTTAGACACAGATGAGAATTGCCTGGTGTCAGGTACTACTAGCAGTGACAATGCTTGTAGCAGTTAAAGAAACTTCTCTTTCACTATGTATGTGTGGTGTCTTTTTTCTTTTTTCTTTTTTTTTTTTGTTTTTTTGTTGTTGTTGTTGTTTTTTTTTTTGTTCAATATGTTGTGTTAAGCTTGTACGTAATGTTTCAAGGTAAAAAATTTTAAAAAATGCCTTTATACAGAAGTCTCATGATGTTATGTTCGTTGTGGAAGAAAGCTTGTTATGGGCTCTTATTTTAAGAGTTTACAGAAAATGGACATTGAACAAGAGTCTGCTTACTTAGCTTATTCTATAGTATGAATATTAGTATCTCCTAAGTCCTAACAATACTATTTTTTTATTATT
Organism: Morus notabilis; assembly: GCF_000414095.1. Taxonomy (NCBI): domain Eukaryota; kingdom Viridiplantae; phylum Streptophyta; class Magnoliopsida; order Rosales; family Moraceae; genus Morus; species Morus notabilis. Next base: position 335,545 of record NW_010357686.1, read on the forward strand.
ATTATTATTATTTTTTTTGGTAACAGAAAGATCATAGAGTAAATTTGCTAGGATTTTTGAATATTGATATGAAACTCAAAACACTTGTATAGATGGTATGTCTTAATCTGATATAATATGGATAGTGTTACTAGTACGCCCCCGCAGGGTAGCCTGGCATTCCTGTTATAATATTTAGAGTGAAAAAAGGATGATAAACGTGTATAGTTCATGATTAAAAATAAAAATAAAAAATAAAAAATACCTTAAAAACTATTAAAATTTTTGTACTTAATTCAACTGTTTTGAAAAAAAAAAAAAAAAAAAAAATAGTTACTACGCAATTGAGACGTTGATATCTTTGTGAAATTTCAAAATTCATTCATCAATTTCAGTGTCATAATTAAAACTGTTAATAAATCAAAGTTCAGAGAGTAATTTAAGAGGGAAAAAAAAAGTTAACACAATGCTCATAGTTCATAGACAGAAATGTTAATTGCCATATAAATATACATGTATATATATCTCTGTGTATGTGTGCATATATATACGTGTGTGTATCAGCATTCTTTTATGATTACCTCTGTAAACCTTTTTGACATTTGAAAAACGAAACCAGTAATTTGCATGGCCTACACGAGACACCGCAAGTCACGGTGACCAAAAGTTCTTATCTTTAACGTTCAACCACCAAAGACCTTCCACTCTACCTCTCTTTCTTTCTCTCTCTCTCTCTCTCTCTTCTTTTTCACACATGCACAAGCAGAAGAATGTGCCACCATAATGAAAAAGAACACCAAACACATCAATTACCAGAAACAATGGCAATGAGTGGGGGGAAAAAAAGAAAAGAAAAGAGCGAGAGCAAAAAAGAACATTGCAGTATGGCCCACATTTCACCGCAAGTCATGCCTTAACTAAACACGGCCTAGTACCTACGACTATTCATCACGAAGCCCTTTAATTTTCCCACTCTTCATTGGGACCGTTTTCAGTTTCACTCCGAGAGAAAACTAACTCAATGGCTAAGCCAAAGCTTCAACTTCTGTTCTTGCTCTGCATCTTTCTCTGCTTCTTTCATGGGAAGTCCTCGGAGTTCGAGGTTGATGAAGACGAGTCTTGGCTTAGCGAGGAAGATGAGGCTGTTATGGTGCAAAGTGGGCAAAACAGACAAAGGAGATGCGATTTCTCATCTGGGAAATGGGTTTTTGATCAGTCATATCCTCTCTACGATTCCAACTGTCCGTATCTCAGTACGGCCGTGACGTGCCAGAAGAATGGGAGGCCTGATTCTGATTACCAGAAGTGGAGGTGGAAGCCAAATGGCTGCTCAATTCCAAGGTAAACATTCATCACTTTTTCTTTTTTTTAGAAGATCACTACTTGTAGTTTTGGGGTCCTCTTATTATGATTATCCTAAGTAACATGCGTTTGATACCCTGTGCTTTGTTTTTGATAATTTCATGCGGGTACTAATTTATAAAATTATGGGAATGAGTCCCGTTTATTTTACCAATTCGAGTTTAGAATTCGAGTTTTGCTACAAGAAAAGCTCTTAGAAACAGTTACATCTAACTTTTTTGCTACAATAAAAAAAAATTCTCACATAAAGTCATATCTCAACTCGAATTAAAAACTTGAATCAGCGAACTGAATGACCCTAAGAGATTCGAACTATTAGATCTCAACGTTGGAGGCATGAATGTAAAGTTACTGTTATGCAACCACTTTTGTGTCCTCTTATTGTTCTAAGTAGTGCATGAAATATGTAAGGCAATATAGCTTCATTTTGCAGTACTAGCCTTCTAGGTATGGTACACATGATTTTTTTTTAACGTGTACAAAAGTTTGTTCTGTGAAGAGATATGTCAATTTCATGGTACATTACGATCTGGCCGCGGTATATTGTGCATAGAGAGTGATTTTGTGGTAGTAAATCTGATTTTTTATGTCAATGCATAGTCAGACGTAAATGCTGTTGAACTTTAATTATGATGAGTAATTAACAACTTATGATGGTCAAGATAGCTGTGGAACTATGCACTCTGACCATTTTCTCTTGGAGGAAAAAAAGTCTTACATTATTTGAATTATATTACTTAATCTGTGCAATGCAAAATGCTTAATAATTCTCTCTCTCTCTCTCTTTCTGTTTTTTTGTGATACAGGTTTAATGCACTGAAATTTCTTGCAAAAATGAAAAAGAAGAGAATAATGTTGGTGGGTGATTCCATAGTGAGAAATCAATGGGAATCACTCGTCTGCCTAGTGCAAGGAGTCATTCCAACTGGCCGAAAGAAGGTTATCTATAATGGTCCTTCTATGGCATTCCATGCCATGGTAATGCTTTAGCTATTTCGTGACCAATTTATATATTTAGAAAAATAATATTTGATTATACAACTCTTTATATTATAATGTCAAAGTCTAACATGATTATAGTTTTTCCCATGCAGGATTATGAAACATCAATTGAGTTCACATGGGCCCCACTCCTAGTGGAGTTAAAGAGAGAAGCTGGAAACAAGAGGATTTTGCATTTGGATTCCATTGAAGAAAATGCAAAGTACTGGAGAGGAGCTGATGTTCTTCTGTTTGACTCTGCTCATTGGTGGACTCACTCTGACAAATGGAGTTCGTAAGAGAATTTTTCGCATTCATCCTTTTTATTGCATCATTCACTTTTTAACTCATTTGATATTCATAACTTAATGAAGAACAAAAACTAAACAAGAAAATATAATCCAGTATAACATTCTTGTGATCATATCAGAGATGTAAGACCATGGAGATTTCTTTTTAGTTCTTTTTATATATCTTATCTTATAAAACCAAGGTACTAACTATATTCTCAAAAAGTTATTGAAACAGGATTCCTCTAGTGTTAATTGTTTTTTTTTTTTTTTTCTTTTCTTTTCTTTTTTATTGGCATAATGTCACGCTCAAGAATCCTATGTGATCCTAATTGAATTGTTGTAACTAAATTCAGGTGGGATTATTTCATGGAAGGACACACTCTCGTTAAAAGCATGAATCCAATGGTTGCTTACCAAAAAGGACTCACAACATGGGCAAAATGGGTAGATCTAAATCTGGATCCTCATAAAACCCGCGTCTTTTTTCGGAGCATGTCGCCTAGGCACAACAGGTACGGCTCAAAATTCTTACACACAACTACAAACCTAAGCATGTCTCCAAATTTCAAGTATCGATAGAACTCTTATGTTTGTGATCTTCTGGCAGGGAAAATGGTTGGAAATGCTATAATCAAAAGAAGCCTCTAGCCGCTTTTAGTCACCCACATGTTCCCGAGGAATTGGTAGTACTACAAGGGGTGTTAAGAAAGATGAGATTCCCAGTATATCTACAAGACGTAACCACATTGTCCGCCTTTCGAAGAGATGGCCATCCTTCTGTCTACAGAAGGGCTTTGGGCCAGGAAGAGAGGCAGCACCCGGGGAACTTTTCGTCCGACTGCAGCCACTGGTGCCTTCCTGGGGTGCCTGATACTTGGAATGAGATTTTGAGTGCCCTGCTGTAAGGTGTCCAGTTGTGTAAGAAAAATGTAGGTGAGTTGGTTAGAATAACTGTTCTTCCATATTTGGAGTTTGTTTCTTCTTCTTCTTAGTGTCTTGTAATTGCATGTTGTTTGTTCCAAGTGTTTTATAACGATGTTGGGAGATACTGATGGAATGTTTTGAATGTGATTCTAATTATTATGAAATCCCAAACTACACAGGCTAATGTGCTCTTTTTACCAATCATAGAACATTAAAGTGGATTTCTAGGCTCAATTTTGCGTCAAAGTAAAAGACCAAAAAAAAAAAAAAAGGAAGAAAGGTTATAGAGTTGCTTTAAATATTTAATTAAAAAAGTATAAGAGTAACCAAGAAAAAATAAAATATACGAGACTTCTTAAAAAGTAGTAATATCAAATTGAATCCATTTTGGTTTTGGTCATTTTAGATTCAAACAACAATTTTTTTACCTTAGAGTTAGTTTTTGACACGTACAATTTTAAAATTACAGTGTGCTAAAGACTTATCTACTTAGGCTTAGTTTGGTATTACTTTTCCATCCAAAAATCTTCTGCTTGTAGTAGAAGCTGATTTTAGTATTTAGTAAATCTTCTCAAATGTGCTTTTTGAAGAATTTTTTAAGACTCTATAGCCAAAATCAGAAGCAGCCTAAAGACAACTTTAGCTTTTAGATTGTGCGGGAATCAGCATAGTACAATTAATGAAACTTTCATAATACCCATAATACTCCTAATGAAATTTAAAATTTAAAATCTTTCCAATCTAAAATTTAGACTCGTAAAATAATATAATATAATATAATAATAATATTGTAACAAATAATATCATAATTATATTAATAACTCTAATATTATTATGTTATCATATAATATGATAATTATTTCAATAATACGATATTATAATTATTATTTTATAATAATATTATATATTATATTGTATTGATATAATTATATTTATTATATTAATAAAAATATGATATTAATAGTATAATATAATATAATCATAATTTTTAACTATTCCTAGCAATTCTCTCATAATTTATTAAACGTTATTACATTGATTTTAGAAGCAACACAACTACTATAATTATAGTTTACA
>NW_010357686.1:340307-349079 GCF_000414095.1 Morus notabilis
TATATTATATATCATAATTATATAATATATTATATAATAATATTTTTTTTGTATTATATTAAATATAATAATAACTATATATTATATTGTAATTATATATATTATATTATAGCATAATATAATATAGTCGTAATTTTTAATTATCCACGACAATTCAACCTCATAATTTATCAAACGCTATTACGCTGATCTTGAAACCAGCACATCTACTATAATTATAGTTTACCAAACACTAAGCTGTTTTTTGTAACAGCTGATTTTTCTTTCAGCACAACTAAAAGCAATTTTTTCAAAATTTACAGCACTATCAAACTAAGCCTTAATCTCAAAACTGCTTTTTCAGTCGGTACAACAAACGTGATTATTCTACAATCTAGAACATTACTAATCTGGCTCTTGATAAATTTGTGAGTTGTGAGAGTTATGAGATTTGGACTGGTAAAATGTGCTGGTCAAAAGATTCTAAAGTCACCCTTGCAACAACTAGAAAAAGGAAGAATGATATTTTTAGTGAAGTTTAAGTGGATGCAAAGTTAATCCTTTTATTTCTCTTCACCATTCAAAACATGACATGTAAGACAGTAGAAATATTGCCTAGTCATGAGTTTGTTTTACCAAATTTTCCAAAAAAGAAAGAGAGTGCTCTTACACTTTAGCTTTATTGCAGTGACCTTATATGAAATCATCATGTCTATCGTTTAGTGGTACTTTGCTCAGTAACTTTAGAGCAGCAATAGATGAAGTGAAAAGGGGGAAATTTTTTTTTTTTTTTTAAGAGATATTCAATTTGTCAAATAAAAAGGCTTTTTTGTTTGTTTGTTTGTTTGTTTGTGTGTGTGTTCGTCATTGGTACATGCATAATACATTGTTTAGATTCATGAATATTGGAAATCTAATTCATCTAAATTCTAAAGTACATATTCTGTACTTCAAAGAAATAATTTGATCATTGACTAAAAATCCATAATGGCAAAACTTCAACATTCTCTTTAGCTGAATCAATGAGGACCAAACCTTTTCTTCAGCTTTGAAAGCTCCTTAGAATTCAACCCAAAAGCCTTCTCCAAAAGCTCATCTTTAATCCCAGATCCAAATACTGCTGCTGGAATTCTCTGCAATCCGGGATTTTGGCTATTAAAACTCCCAAGTATAGTGGCTGGAGAATCTCCCGCATTCATTTGAAAATGCACCAATCCCTTTGGAAACACCATGACTTCTCCTTTCTCAATCACTTTCGCGAAAATCTTGTTGTTCGTGTCAACGAAACCCGAATAGACCTTTCCTTCAAGCACAAATGCTGTCTCAGTAGCTCTTGGATGGAAATGTGGCACGTTAACACCACCAACTTCAAAGTCAGCTCTTACAAATGACATCCCCAGTGTGTTAAGCCCCGGGAAGACGTTCGAGGTGACTGAAGTTGCGGAAAGCCCTGTCGGGGAAAATTTCCCGGGAGACTTGATTCCCGAATACACAAAATCTTCTACGGTTGCAGTGGATGAGTTCTTGCAGTGGATGGTGTTGGCTGAAGAATTCTCCATGTCGGATATGCAGAAGTCCTGGACAGGATCTGGATCAGAAGCCAAAGTGACATACTTGTTGAGAAAGATGAAATATAAGAATACTAGTGTTTTGGGAAACATTTGTTTTGGAATCTTTGTTAGTGAAAAACAAGAACAGAAGAGAAGGGTGTTTTAAAGAACTGAATTTTGCAACATATATAATGCATAAATACAAGATGCTGAGTAACAAATATATGCATGCCTATTCAAGTTTCAAACACAAATTAGCAATGTATCTGGGATACTATTTATTACTATATTTATGGAGGAAATGTCCTTATTACGATTTACTTTGCTTGGGAAGTAAGAGAAGAGAAAGAGGATTAGTTTGGTCCACTAGAACAGCCTTCACCAACTAGTTTTGCTTTTTATCTTATTTTATTCAATGTTTTATTTGGGCTGCATTGCTTTTAGTAGAGAAGTGGTTGTAGTCATATAAAAAAGATTTGTTTTATCCCTATTCATGGATTCCATTGTATTGCAATAAGCGTATTTTTAAAGTAACAAAATGCAACCATTATCTCTAGTCAGCACATGAACCCCATAATTGTTGCCAAGTATTTATAATAGATTTACCCATTTCGTTCATGTGTGTGTTTTTTTTTAAAGAAAATTATTCTTATAGTAACTCTTGAAATTTAAGGGCAATTCTATTTTATCTCATGAACTTTAAAAACAAACAGAAAAAGACGACATATTTATTTTTTAACACCCTCTTTTTATATATATTTTTTAATAGAAATTCTACCAATGAGAGACTAATTTAAAATTCAAGAGGCACAGCAAGAAATTTAAAAGCTCACGAGGTAAACTGAGAATGACTTCTGAAAAGAAATGAAATTAACCGCTTTTTTAATGAGAAATAGAGTGCTACATTTCTCAAGGACGCAACAACTTTCTCATTGGCCCTCTGCCTTAACAACATCACATCTGCAGCATTAGCTTTGCTCACCTAGCCCCAGTATAAATTATAATGAGAATTATGTGGTAGCGTATGAAAGAATACCTTGCTTTCATAATACCATGCTTGACCTGTTAGATCACTTTAAAATCATATCAAATCAAGAACAGCATGAAAATTTAATAGAATTGAATAAAGATATGACATTAAAAACAATGTTCGACCAAATACCATTACACAAATTGCTCCAATTATAATATGGTAACTTTATCATATTACCCCCTCCAAGTTATCACATGGTGCAGTCGTATTTTAGCATTAAAATGCTAGAAATTAAAATAAAATAAAAAAGTGTCTACACTACGGAATAAACAGAGGAAGCAAAGGAAAAGGAATACACATTTTCAGGGCCAGGGCAGATCAAACTTGTGGCTATGCATGCATATAAGTCACAAGAGCAACATACACACCTAATCTCCAACAAAACAAAAGGAAGATTAATCTTCCAATCAAATTATAGACGTTTTTCATGAGTTAAAAATACGTTTACATATACATTGAGCCCAAAAAAATGTTTACCCAAAAAACTATAAAAAAATAAAAAATAAAAAACAAAAAACAAACTTTTGCGTGTTGCATACTTCATTTCACCAAATAGCTAACTTTTTGGTGCTTTCCTAAACTTCTAGAAGACAACCAAATAAAGAGAAAATAAAACAAGGCTAGTTCAGTTTTTGCAACAGAATATCAACACAAATTTAGAGTCGCAAGACACAAAGAAGATCCAGTACCTGAAAAAAAAAAAAAAAAAAAGAAAAGAAAAAGAAAACAGAAACTTTGTGAATGTTGCCCTTCTTAGCTGACTTGAAATTTATCTTTAGCAACTAACCATTATCTTTAGCAAAAATGCACTTGAGAAAGGCCAATACTTCAGTATCAATGTCTTTTGATTCCACATCAATGTTGAGAATGATTTTAAAAATTTCAACAAGCAATCTGGTGATTCACAGAATGCAATGCAATTTAAAAAAAAAAAAAAAGTGTTGTCAAGCATGTGGATTACAAAATATAATGCAAAACTAAAGTTCAATCATAAGTTGCAAAACCTTATCTTAGATCCGTCTTCCTTCACATGTTTTTGAGTTCCAACATCAACATCAAACCGAAGTCAACGAAACTAAAAGGCAGACCATCGATATGGTATCTTCGTGGCATTTTGGTAGACGGGAGGTCTAAAGTTCGAAAATTAAACCAGTAAAAACACCAACGACAGCAAAGAAGGAAAAACCATCGAAAGATTTAACAACATTAATACGACACAGTCTTAAGTGCTTTCATCAATTCCCTTGGAATTAATATAGGCCGGAGCATACTAGTAGTGCAGCTCCGAGTTATTTTTCGATAAGTACTAGATATTTAACGTGAAACAAACTTGATGAATATGTAATTCTTTATGAACAAGCCCGAAAATCACAACCAACTTCATGTTCGAGGGCGCAAATCATAGAGTTCATCATATGGAAGCCACATTGTCGGTAGTTGCACGAACCCAACTAAAAGCAATTGTGCTCCTGACACTATGAATCCCGTCGCTCCACTGAATCCAACCAAATCTCGCGAGCTTACCGTGCCCACCAGTCGGCGAGAATGTAATCTCATATGTTTGTGTCAGATTATTTGCGTCGAACACAAGCTTCTTTGGTGAGACAGTGATTTTAACACCAGCAGGTTGAACCCCGGTCGCAGAATAAACGGCGTCGACATTGGTTCCCACATTTGTAACAGTTCTCCTATACTTTACTGTCTCTACTTGATCATTCTTGAAAACCACGGAAAACGATGGAAGGTTTAGATCCCCGGGTGTAACTCTAGCCCCAAGTGCGGCATACGTCTCTTCACAAATTTTCGGACTAACCGTTTGTGTAAAAAATATACTTATAAGTTTTGAACTATAGCCAATAGAGCAAAGGAACCCGACATAATCAGTGACACTCATGTCATATATCAAACCCGGATCAAGAGCTCTACTCGGGTCCACATGACCAGAGCCATGAGCAAAAGGCGTCGACGTCTTCCCCGTTGCGAGATCTTTTAATCTCTGCCCAGAATTATCAAGATTGTAAGCAGTTGTCATGAGGGCAGATTTTATAGCAGCCGGTGACCAACTAGGGTAGGCCTTTTTAAGCAAAGCACTGATACCACTGACGTGTGGACAAGCCATTGAAGTTCCTGAGATTACATTGAACTCAACACGTCTGGGATCGTTACCCCCCCGCGGACCGGTGGCATTAGTCCAAGCAGCTAAGATGTTGAGACCCGGAGCTATAACGTCGGGTTTGAGAATTTGAGGCGTGAGCGGGTTCGGGCCACGGCTAGAAAAGGTAGCAACTTTTGGAGCAGGAGGAAAAGTACTCCCATTCACGGTTCCACGGAACAAAATGTTTGCAGTAGGATTTTCGCTCGATTGGAGGTACCTTTTTATTTCATTTCCATCAGTCATACTCACCCGAGTTGCTGGCCAACGGTGTTGCTCAGCTCGAAGCTCTTCCCCGTACTTTCTGTTATTCAATATTATCGCTCCACGGCCGGTAACATTTGCCACCGCATACGCCATATCGCTACTACTAGTATCCCCTTGTTCACAAACAATGATTTTGCCAGCCAGTTGGTCTTGCTTGTTGAATTGGCCGACTTTGCAAAAGACATTCCCAAAATCGCCTCCGTAGACTAGTTCATACTGATCGGTGAATGGGAAAAAAGGTCCAGGATAGAGGGATGCTCCGAGAAAAGTTCTATTATCGCCGAGAACCACGTCAGCACGAAACTCCCTATCGACGCTGGAAGCGCCGACGGTAAGTACCCAAGGAGGGAGATGGTTGACGGTAGAGCGCGTAGGTCCCTGGTTTCCTCCAGAGACGGATACTAGAATACCGTGTTGCATAGCACCAAATGTCGCAATAGCTATATTATCTCGATAGTACGGCTTAGTTCCTCCAGATAAGGACATGGATATTATGTCGACTCCATCGGCAACCGCTTGGTCCATTCCGGCCAAGATGTCAGCAACTCTGCACACTTTTTTCGTCGCGCAAACTTTGTACACGGCTATGCGAGCTTTCGTGGCGATGCCTATGGCTTCCCCTTTGGCGTACCCATAAAAGCTTGCGTTTGAGACCACGGATCCTGCAGCCGTTGAAGTCGTATGAGTCCCATGGCCATATGTGTCTCTTGGGGAATTTGTAATTGCTGATAGGTTTAACGTTGATCCAGCTAAATTAGACATGTAATGTCCTGCAAGGAATGACCTTGCACCGATGATTTTTCGGTTACAAGATGAAGCTGGAAAGTCATTCCATGTCTCGCATGTGCCTTTCCAACTGGATGGAACCGGAGACAATCCTGCATCGGAGAAGCTCCGGTGCTCGGGCCAAATCCCGGTATCAAAAACTCCGATGATGATGTCTTCGCCGTAGTTGGAAGAAGGCCAAAGACCGGAGTCGGGGGAGAGTCCTAAAAATCGGTATGTATGTGTGATATGCAGTTCTTGGGCTTCGTCAGGCATGACAGAAAGAACTCCAGGAATATCTTCAAGCTTTGCAGCTTGGGAAGGAGTAAGGCTTACGGCAAAGCCATTAGCAACTCTCTCATATGTGTATAGGAGCATGGAAGGGTGACGAGAAATAGGTAGAGATTTTATGATGGAATTGTACCAGTGGAATTGAGAGGTGAAGAGAAGTGGTTTGTGTTGTTTTGTCATGTGAACAATGAATGTCATTGGATGATCTGAATCATCTGATAACGGGTTCGAAAAGGTTATTTGGATAAGACAGAAAAAGAGGAAAATGGCAATGAAAGAATTTGGATGATCAAATGTTGTAGCCATGACACTGGTATAGTTGTGTTTAATTTGCTGGGAAATTGGTGGACAATGGCATGGATTTCTTGGACATATATTGGGGTTGGAGACTTTATATTATCATTTCATTCCCTACTATTTAATAGTAGCAAACTTTTGAACTCCAATTATTATGTTGTTGCCTTATTTAACTCGTTTTACATGTTAGGTGGCACACATCACTTTCATACTCTTGGTCGATTTGATCAAGACTAGTACTGTCAACTTTAAATTTCTTTTTTCAAATAAAAAAGAAAGAAAAAAGAAAAGCGGGTAATGTTAGACATCTTTGATTTGGGGGTCATGGTGCTTTCATGGCGCGCGCACTTCGATTCATAAGTTTTACAACTTCAATGTTCAAAATTCGCAAGTAAATCGTCAGAATGCGCAAGTTTTTAATCTGTTTTTATGAACACAAAAAATTGTTCTGGATACTTGCATAATAAGAGAGACGAAAGTGATATTTGACAAAATACAAGGGCTGTTTTGGGTACTATCTTAATATAAAAATAAAAAATGAACAGATTAATTACAAAAATTCCTCTGAATTATGTCTCTTATAAATCGTCGGATGAACAAGTTTTTAATCTGTTCTTATAAAAACAAAAAAGTGTTCTAGGTACTTGCATAATAAGAGGGACAAAAGTGATATTTTGACAAAATAGAAGGGATGTTTTGGGTATTATCTTATCATAAAAATAAAAAAAATGAACGGATTAATTACAAAAATTCCCCCTGAATTATATCATTGTAACACTTTAGTACTTTACCTCATTAACTTTAAAACGTAACATCTATTCCCTTGAACAATGAAATGTTAACAAAAAAGCCCTCTCCGCTAGGTATTTTACTAAAATTGAAATTTAATTTGTTATTTTAAGGGTATTTTTTATTATTTTATGGCTTAAAATTTAATTTGAATTTAAACTAATTTAAATATTAAAAAAACATCAAAATTTTTTTATTCTACTAAAAAAAATTCATAAAATTTTTATCTTACATTCAATCAATAATTAAAAGTTCAAATTTAAATTAGTTTTAAATTCAAACTATATTTTAAACCATAAAACTATCAAAATACCCCAAAATGACAAATTACATGTCAATTTCTCTTAAAAAAATCTAACGGATGGTTTTTTTTTTTTTTTGACATTTCATTGTTCGGAGGTAACAGATGTTATGTTTCAAAGATTAGAGGGCAAAGTATTATAAGGGATATAATTTCGGGGAGTTTTTATAATTAATCCAAAATGAACAGAGTAGGGTAAAAAAGACATCAAATGTTAGCAAAGGTCATAATTTTTTAAGTTATCCTCAAACTTTCATATTTAGTTTATTCGTTCCTCCCAAAATTTGAAACTCTTGAAAAAATCCCACTTAGTCGAATCTCATTCCGTCAAGTTTGTAGGGGCAACAAGAAAAAATAAAAATAAAATAAAAAACCTCATGTGTTAATTTGTTTGGCTTCTTATTATGTTAGTTGTCTTTTTTAAGTTATACTCGTATTGTCATTTGTATAATCTGTACCCCCAAATTTTGAAATGCTTGCAAAAAATCTTGTACTATCATGTTTTCAGAGGAAAAAAAAAAAAACACCACTTGCATGTGCAAATTTTTGGCCTCGTAATTATATAGTGTCTATTTTAAGCTATCCTCAAACTTATCTCTACGATCCATTTCCCTCACAAATTATGAAATCTAATCTCTCTAACATGCATAAAAGAGGCCAAAAAAAAAAAAAAAAGTTTTCTTTGCTTCAGAAGAAGTCAAGACGTGGTCTCCTCTTTTTTTTTTTTTTTTTTTTATACTTTTGCTCCATTTCTTTTTTTTTTTTTGCTTTTTTTTTTTCTACAAGTGCTATGTGCTCCTAAGCATTTTAACCTTTTTATAACATACTTTTTTGAAATATTTTTCCCTTAGTTTATTTGTGTTAAAATAATTTATTTTATGTGACGACCCTCATTTGAGGCCGCCACTGTAACTAACTTTTTAACTTGTACTTACTGAAATTTCTTAAAATTTACGGAATATTTTTTTTTTTTAAAGGTCTTATAATAAACATAAGGTACGAAATTGCTTTCTTAATTAAAATATTCAAACCTTAACATATAAGTTTCAGAATCATAATTAACAAAACTATTTATAACATAAAGTTGATTGCGGAAATATTTGCGAGTGGTATCCATATCCCGAGCCCCACATCGTTCGTTCACTCGGCGGCAGTCCATCAGGCATTATATGCCGGTTGCTTACCTACAGTATAAACATTCTATAATGAGCTTTCGCTCAGCAAGTAGGAACTATCTCCCGCAAAATAACTGTAAGTTCACATGAATAAATATGCATGAGCCAATTATGCTTAATTATGATGTCTTATCAGAATCTTATTATCTTATCTTATCTTTTGGGCCCGAGTG
>NW_010357686.1:349666-363879 GCF_000414095.1 Morus notabilis
TTTACGCCACTGAAATTTATACTCCAACGGAGTCTCTTAAACTAATGTGGGCTTGGACCCACATTAAATCTTCGAAATTCTACGGACCTATCGTATTGGGCTCGTAGGTGCCCGTCGGGATAATTCGCTCGGTAAACCACTATGTTCTTTAAAGAAAGTATTTTTCCTTGTAAACTTCCTTTATGAATACTTTCATTAAAATAAGATTTAATGTCATTGTATTTTACTAGAATTCTATCTCAGGTTCTTTTATAACTTTTTGTTGAAACCGACACTATTTCAGTTTTGTTTTGTTAAAAACTGTGCAGTTTCTGAAATCTACGTTTTACTGTATCTTAGAGTCGGATTTCAAAATTTTGTTCTTCGCAAAAATTCCTCGTCTCGTCGAGATCTAAAATTTTCATTTTTTGTAAAAGTTGAAATTCGGCCTCTAAAGGCCTCGTTTGGCTGAAAACCGTGGCTGTTGTTTTTCTTGAAACTGTTTTAGTCAAAAACCGTGCCGTTTCGGGAATTTGTATTTTAGTACCTCTTAGGATTGGATTTTAAAAATACTTTCTTCATGAAATTTCTTTATCTCATCGAAATCTAAAATTATCACTTTTATGAAAAATCGAGATTGAGCCTCTAAGGGTCCCGTTTGGCTGAACCAGTGGCTGCCAGTTTTTTTTTTTTGAAACTGTTTTGGACAGCTTGTCCGTTTTTGTAAAATGACTTCAAACTTGGTTTTAGAGTTAAAATTAGGTTTTGTCATAGTAACCGAAAATGTTCAAAACATCCAGGGCTATAAGTTCAAGCTTTGAAACATTGAAAAATCTCGCTCTAGGGTTCTCATTTTCACGGTCAAAGTCACCGGAAAATTTTTCTTCTAATCCGAAAATAAGCAACTTAGATCAAGCATAAACATATCACATCAAACTAACCTCAAAACTCACAAAATCAGCATAAAACTCACACACCCTTATTACACTTATCTCCTCATGAACCACAAATTACATCATGAATTCGTGCTTAACGTTGGCTAGAAAAATAATGGCGAAGAGTTTAAAAATCTTACCCTTAAAGAGTTCTCTCTCTTGAAAGCCTTTGATCTCATCTAAGATTCGTTAATGGCTTGAAACTAGAAGAGGATAAGAAAATTTGAGAAGAATATTTCTACATTTCTAACTTTACTAAAATATAAAAAAAAAGAGAATTTTAGAGTTTTTACCCTTGGAGAAATACTTGTCTAGACTCCTCCTTTTCTCCTTCAACTTAAACTAGGATTTGTGGTGAGATTTATGGGAACTTTTGAGTGTGTGTGAGGTAAGGGATGGCTTGGTTTTGGTGAGGGGAAAAGTTTAGAAAACTTGAGGGTTGGAGCTTTGGAGAACCGGTTTTGAATATGGAGAAGGAAGTGAGATAAAGCAAAAGTTAGGCTTAGATTACATTGGTTCTATTTATAGACCACTAGGTTATTACCTCCTTTAGTCTACTAAACTAACAAAAATTTTGCTTAAAACCCCTTGAAGATGGCCGGCCAAGTGAAGAGAAAAAGGAGAAAAAACTAATCATGAGTCATATTCACCTCTCTCATCACATCACATCAAATCATACACACTAACCTACCCCTTGTACTTTTATCCATTCCCTTAAGTTACTTATTAAAACTGTCTAAAATTATACTGACAGTTATTTTCTCCTGTATACGGGTACTGGATGCTAGTTTGTATTGTGCTGGGAGCTTCTTAAAATTAAGATTCTCAAACTGTATCTGTACTGGAAATTCTTCCGTTTTAAAGCACGGTGAGAATTTATCGATCGAATTTGCTTGATCGGAAAAACGTGAATTTAACGTGAAATCTGCTACAGAATTTAGGAATGCAGATGTTAATTCCATAAATCCTTCAATCACAAAATGTACATAGTATAATGATTTTCCAGGAAAATCCTTGACTTGAATACATGAATTACATTATTAAAATTCTGGGATTTTTTTGGTCACTACATTTTATATATGCACCTACTTAATTTTTTTTTTTTACAAAAAAGCTCCTCTATCTTTTATAGTTTAATCTTTTAACTACTATCTATACATATGGTGGCCTCCTTGTTCTTGTTGTTCTTCTTTTTTTTGTTTCTATTTTTTAACTTTTTAAATTTTTTTCTTTTCTTTTGCTTATTGTCTTTTTTATTTTCTCCCTAATATTTTTAGCAGTTCATGTTTTTAACAATATCCTTCATTGAAATACTTTCTTTTAATTAGAATAATTCCTTTTAATTATGCCCCTACTTAAGTTTTTCGGTCAAAAACTCTTTTGTAACTTTAATTATTATTTTTTAAACTTTTTCTTTTTTCTCTTTTTAAACTTTTTTTTTCTTTTCTTTTGCCTAATGTTCTTTAAAAAAAAATTAAATTCTTTGACAGCACATATTTTTCTAGTATCTTTCTTTAAAATACCTTCTCTTTTAAATACGTCCCTACTTAAGTTTTTTTCTTGGTTAAAAACTCCTATATAAATTTAAATCCATTTCGATGTGATTTTTTTCAAATACTTATTTTCTTCTCGCTCTAAGTAATGGACTTAGCTTTAAAAGACGCCATGTGTTTTAATGCGGAATCAAACTTATAAAGTTATTGTGGCTCAACTAGTGCTTGCAAAATTACAGTCTTCAATCGTAACATGATTAACAGCAAGGAAATATAACTACATTGCAACACAGAATCATTTCACGTCATACGCAAATTTCAAGAGAAGCGCAAATAGAAAGCAAATCATAGTCTGCCTGCTGTAAATGATATCATTCTCATGGACCTTATGAAGCTCTGGTGTCCCAAACTGAGCTTTTTGCACGCTGAACAAGGCCGCAACAAAAGGCAGTCATTTACCAGAAAAGATGAGCAGAGGCAATTAGATATACAGAAAAAGTAAACGAGAAAGGTAACAAATAAAAAATGTCCTGTCTAATATGATCAATTCGTTTGGTTGAAGTTAACCTGGAAAGCTAATTAAATAAGAAAAAAAAAATGTGGATGATTACATATGAAAATGCATAGTAAGCCAATTCACATTGATCCCAAATGAGATTTTTGATTTTTATTCTCTTTTGAACTACAAGACTATGGAGTCAATATTTTGATTCTTTTTCCGCTAACTACTGCTATTACTTAATGCCATTTTACATAGAATTGCCACTCTATTAGGGATCCAAATTACAGTACTACTAATGCTACATAAAATTGTTACTTCACACTAAACAGTAAGATTGAAGAATGGAATTGTTGGCTTTACCTGATATATCACCCGTAAACAACATAAGGATGAAGGACATCCTTGGTCTCGGGATGTTTCCATGCCAACAGCTCATCCCACCACTTCTTTGGTACTTCGATTTTTTGAAGAGAAGGGGGAGGATGTGGCTCATCCCAAAGCAGTGTGATCCTCATCAGCTTATAACAATCAATTATACGAATTTCTTCGAGCGAATCAGAAATTCTTATGCTACAGCTGCAGAAAGTCTTTAATTCATGAAGGTAATACAAAGACAGATACCTCAACTTGGGGGGAGTGAGTATGGTTGTCGTTATTACTTCCTCATCTTTGTCTCCATTATCCAATGTTTCTCCAATTATTGTCGCCAACTGTCTGCAATTTACGACAGACAATCTTTCGAGACTTCGGAAGTGAGACAGTAGAGCAGGCGTGAACAACGTCTTCAATTCATGACACCCATTTATCTCCAATTCCTTTAGAGAGGAAAAAGTGTTGGCTGGAAGTACTATCGATGATGATGCTGGATTACTCCCTCTTCTCTCAATCAAATCAGTCAACGTGGGAACCTCCTGAAGGACTAGTATTTCAAGTGTTTGAGGAAAATGAAGATCTGAGCAACACGAGCAAACGACGTGTCTGATGCTATAACAGTAGCGAATTTTGCACACTCTCAAATCAGTTGCCTTCCTCAACACTGCAACATGGCTTAAACTCGTCGCGCCATGACAATGTTTAAGTGTTAGGAACTGAATGTTTGTAGGTAAGAGTACAGATGTGTCACCAGCACCTACACGAAACAAGTGTGCTTGCTTGCCGAAAAAGGCCCCGACATCAATGTCCTTATCGTATGCTTCATTAAATGCCACAAGAATGGTGTATTTGGTGGGTTCTCTCCCTTCCCATGAGCTGACACATGTGTTTAAATCATCAAGGTTGTCGAATTGCCCGTAAAAACTTTCCAACTTTCTCCAGCTCCCTACTTCCCCTCCTTTTAGTGCTACTGAATCATTTGATTCAAAGAATTCTGTACCTGCAAGTTGAGGCAAGATCCCATTGGGTATCATCTTTAGATTCCAACACCCCTTAAGACTGAGATATCTCAAGTTGATTAACTTCTCGATGCCTTCGGGTACCTCCTTGATTCTTGTGTGTCTCAGGTCAAGCCTCCTTAGAGCCGTGAGATGTTCCAAACTTGGCACGCTTCTTAGTTCTCGACACCATCTAAGCAACAAGGCAGCAAGACTTGTCAAGTTAGATACTGAATCCGGAAGACTTTCTATCCTGGTATCTGATAGATCAAGAATGCTAAGCATCCTCATATCGACGAAAAAAGAGTCTGAGATGATTTTCAGTAAGTGATTTGCACGAAGCAACAATGTTGAGAGTTGGGGACATCTAGGACATGTATCGAAAGGAATATGTTTGATACGATTACGCATGAAAGAGACCCTCACAAGATTGTCAGACCACTTTTCTTCATTTGGAAGATCTCTCAAACCTAATCCAGCTTGTACCAAGAACTGAGGACTCACACGCGCAATTTTGACGGCCATGTCCCTCACCAAGTCTTGCATCTTCACACACCTCTTCTCAACTCCGTTTATTTGACCTTCCAACAAGCAAACATTTTCAAGTTTATTCAATATGGTGTGACCCTTGTGCACCTTTGATTCTCTACTGTCCATTCCGTCGATCAATTTCTCATCGATGAAATACTCTATTAAATCATCTCTTTCAATCAACTCGTCTTCTGGAAATAATGAGCAATATAACAAACATTCTTTTACTTTTTGATCTTTTAACCTGTCATAGCTACATTTCAAAACACAAAATACACCATAAAATTCCATCTCATCATTCCTATACTTTGCTTCTTTTATTTCTTCCAATGCATTACTCCACTCATGCATGTCATCAACTCCTCTCATGCTTCCGGCCATTACGATAATCGCTAGTGGCAAACCGTCACATTCTTCTACCAGAGACTTTGCAATTCCTTCAGCTTGACGAGAGAGTAAAGTCTGTTTCCCAAGTGTCTCCATGAAAAGTGTCCAAGCTTCTACTTCAGAAAGAGGCTCCACTTTTATTTTCTTATGGCAATCAATCATTCGACACACATCCAATGACCGCGTTGTTAGAACTAGCTTACATCCATCATTGCCAACACGAATTCCCACTTTCTCCAGGGATATATTATCCCACACATCATCTAGGATGAGTATAAATTTTTCCTTTCGGCTCAGGGCCCTTGCCAGTTCTGCCGCTCTTTTCATCTCATCATCTGTTTCTGATATCTCGAAACGCATCGCTTTTGCAACGTCGTGTTGCAATTTACGAATGCTGAAATTCTGTGACACAGTAACCCAATACACCATGAAACTTTGATGATCGAGAAGTTGGTTGTGAATATGTGTAAGCAGAGTTGTTTTTCCGACCCCTCCCATCCCATATACGCCAATAATCGAGTCCTCTCCGCCCATTAAACAATCCCAAATCATATTCTTATTCTTCTCAAACTTTTCTCCTATCAATCTTTTGGTTAGCAATGCAACTCCTTCCTTTTCATATGCTTCAAGTGTGAGCCCTCTCGGAAACTTGCTCTGCTCAATAAGTTCTGTTGCTTCTATTATAAGTCTGTCCACACTATTTCCCAATTGTGGATTTGGGCACCATGATCTTCTTTGCTGAATTTCGCGTTCTTGTTGTTGAACTTGATTCTTTATCCTCTCAACCTCTGCCAACCAGTTATGTACTTCCTTCCTCGGTTTCTTTCTGCGCGAGCTGTATTCTAATTGTTTCAGTTCCTCTTTAATGTCATCTTCTTTGCTTTTCAATACTTGAACTTTTCTTTTCAATGTATCCACCTTTTCATCAAGCTGGTTCAAGCCCAGAAAACTTCCTATGTGCTCCATACCTTCCCAAAAAAAAAACCATATCGAAAGTAAGTATCTAAGCTTTGAATTCATAATGACATGATCTTTATTCTGACTCTTAAGGAAGCTATAATGCTATATTTTGTCTCTCTGATTGGAATTCTATTTAAGAAAACGTTTCTTCAAAACCCAGTGCTAAAAGGGATAGAAACAAAAAGTTGATTTTATATTTTTGTGGAACATACTAAAAAGAACATTGGAAGTATTATTGCAGCAGGATAAAATTACATGTTCGGATTGGTTGAAGATTAATTAATAAAGATTGATTGTAACTGAAACACCAAGGACCAATTGAAGACTCTACAAAATGAAAATAAATAAAAAATAAAAAAAAACGTAAGAAAACGAAAGAAAGTATGAATATAAAGAAAAAGAAGACATTTTGCAGCATACTAGCCTAGGGGCTAATGTTGTTATATATGCATAACCTTCCAGACTAAAATACATCGACGTGGTTGTACCCCCTTCTACCAAATTTTGTTATTTGTTATTTGTTGGTCATTCAAGAAATCCAAAGAAAAGAAAAATGATACATGTAGTTTTGAGAGAAAACTTTTCTTGTATTAATTGAGCCAAAACATGGCTATATATACACAAGGATATACGGTATACATGTTGTCATTACAGCTGTGATTATAACAGAAAAAAAGAAACAAATCACCTATTCAAAACAGGAAACTAATGACACATTAATTCTAGGAAGTCAACTATGTACTTTCCTAAAATATACAAAACATATCCGGATTCTTTCCTAATCTCCAATATCCGGATTCTTTCCTATTTTCCAACAGATACAAAATGTCTCATAATATTTATTTAGATTAATTTCACAAATGTCCCTAAATTTAGTATCATGTTTCAATATGACCCCCTCATTTTGGAAAGGGTTCATTCCGCCCTTAATTTTGTATCCTAGTTCATAATGTCTCCTACCTTATAAAACTAACAAAATAATGATGTGGTACTATTTATAATTTTATAAATGCCCCTCAAACTATTGATTTTAAGTCAACTTACCCCTTGAAATATTACTTTTGTGTCAATTTGTCCCTTGATTTTTTAGCAAATTCGGGGGCAAGTTGACACAAAATCAACAGTTCATAGAGCATTTATGAAATAATATTAGTTCATGTGGTGTTTTTAACCGCTTTACATACTTTATGGATCAAAACGAACCATTTTCAAAATTCAGGGGGCATGTTGAAACATGATACAAAAATTCAGTGGGCATTTATAGAATTAATCCTAATTATTTTGCCAAGCTATTGGTGTGAAGATTAAGTTCATGATTTAAATATTATTTGTGTCCGTGTGATACGTATATCATACATTCATGCACACATATATCCAACGTGAAAGTCAGAGGAGATAACCAGCTAATTATGTTGTTAATGGAACATACCGGGCCTGACTGAATGGCGCCTGAACTCCCTGAAACTTTGGCATGCACCGAATCGAAACCAACCACAACTGAAGCAATCAAATTAGCAAAATGAAAAACTGTACTTAGCTATATATGTATATGTGTGTGTATATATAATGATGCAGACAAGGAACCAAAATAAAATCTATGGTGTATTCAACCGATACAAGTCTCGACGGAGCATCAATTATAAGTAAAAAAGAAAATATATAACGAACAATGCGTGATATATAATAAGTACCTCTCTTAATTAGCCATAGGAAATTATCTTTCTTGTATTGTTTTCAGAGGATTCAGATGAAATCAGAGCACTATTACGATCAGGAAGTATGGTATAATTAAAGGCCAATACCCAAAGATGTGGCATGATCAAAACGATTAAAAAATGAAAAGAAGAAATTGGGATCAGGTTTGTGATTAACTTTTTTGATTTGCTAATCTCTTTTCATCTAAAAGTCAGTGCTTTAGAAAAGCTTAGTGGCTCTCATTGCATGTAGCTTTCAACTTTCGGCCATCTGGTGCTTAAGGTTTGACATACAAATGGAAAAAGATAAGGTTTGTTATATTCTTTGTCTTTTTGCAAGTCAATAATGGAGGAACTTTAAATGATGACTAACACTCATAGGAATACGATGAATATTTAAACAAGTCAGGAGAATCAATATTGAATATTGGCTATGGCGTTGATTTACTACCGTCCAAGAAGTTCACGCTGTACTTTCTTTAATATTGTAGTGTGCTAAAGATTGGAGATAGAAGAGTAAATTGGCTTCTCATTCTCTATATATAAATACAATAGAAGATAAGCTGCACGAAGGCCGCTTGAGGTGGTTCGGGCATATCCAACGTAGACCGCTAGAAGCACCAATTCGTGCTTGGGAGGACATTCTTATACCTAATACAAGGAGAGGGAGGGGTAGACCAAAAATTACGTGGACTGAAGTCGTTAGGAAAGGCATTCTAGATCTAGGCTTTCAAAAAAGTTTAATTTCGCACAGAGCCGTGTGGAAAAGTGAAATCCATATAGTCGACCCCAATTAAATTGAGATTAAGGCTTGTTGTTGTTGTTGTATACATTTGCCGTAGAATTACTCACCCAAAAAAAATAAAAAATAAAAAATAAAAAAACTTTAATATACTAATTTTAAAATATGGTGCAGTCATGGTAATGGATGCCACAATGCAACAAAAGTCTTATGTATGCGAATTTAAAAATATTCTGAAATGTTAAGACTTATTAAATTATATATACTTAAAAATATTATTATGGAGGCAGACTAATATTGGTACCAGTACAATATTATGGCTAGGATTTCAGACTGAAGTAATCATCACTGGCAAGTAATATAAGTACTATGACTAATTAGTATTCAGTATGGTTGCATGAACGAAGATGCGAAGTTTCAATACCACAAAGCGGGGAAAAAGAGTAAAAGAAAGTTAAGAGGTTTTTAAAATAAAATTATTTTGAAAAAAGAAAAATTCCTGAAATTTTGGACAACTAAGTTTATCATGAGAGCGTTAATAGTTTTTCTATATAAGTCATGTTAAGTAACAGCTCAAGAAGCTGGCCGTTACATTAACACGTTTTGCCCCCCTCTTTTTCTATTTTTTTTAACAAAAATTAACAAAGTAAGGGGTTAACTAGAACTAATTCAAAATTTAAAGGGTAAAATGTGAGCTTTTTAAGTTTGTGGGCAAATTGGGAATGACATTAAAGTTCAGTGCCACAAATGAGCTTAACCTTTTTTTTATTTTTTATGAGTGATACATTTCTCAAGGATACAACAAATTATCGGTGATCTTTGTCAGATATTGACACTTCTATATATTGTCATAGATTATAGATGCTATCCTCCAAAACTTAAAATTCTTGCAAAAATCTCATTTAGTCAAATCTCATTCCGTCAAATTTTTAGGGGCAACGAGAAACAAACCTCACGTATGTCAGTTTGCTTGGCCTCATATTTGTGTTAGGTGTCTTTCTTAAGTTATCCTCATACTTTCATTTATACGATCAGCAACCCCAAATCCTGAAATGCTTGCAAAAATCTTGCCATGTCGTGTTCTCAAGTGGTTTAATTGATGGGAAGTCTCAAGTTCAAAAATCAAATCAGCAAAAAATAGAAACGACAACAAAGAAGGCAAAAACATGAAAGATTTAACAACGTTAACACGACACAGTGTGAATGAAGTCCTTTCATCAATTCCCTTGGAATTACGATAGGCCCTAGAGCATATAGTACAAGAAATAGTACTGCTCTAGCTTATTTTTTCAATAAGTACCATATATTTAACGTGAAACAAACTTTATGAATATACACACCTCTTTATAAACAAGCCTGAAAATCATAACCCAACTTCGTGCTCGACGCAAATCATAAGAGTTCATCACATGGAAGCTACATAGTCGGTAGTTGTACGAACCCAACTACAAGCAATTGTGCTCCTGACACTATGAATTCCGTCGCTCCATTGAATCCAACCAAAGGTTGCCAACTTATCACGGTTCCCACCGGTCGACGAGAATGTAATCTCGTATGTTTGTGTCGGATTATTTGCATCGAACACAAGCCTATTTGGTGAAATGGTGATCTTTGTACCCTCAGGTGCAACCGCAGTCGCAGAATAAACAGCATCCACATTGGTTCCCACATTTGTAACAGTTCTCCTATACTTCACTGTCTCTACTCCATTCTCGAAAACCGCCGAAAACGATGGAACGTTCAGATCCCCTGGTGTAACTCTACCCCCAAGTGCGGCGTATGTCTCTTCACAAATGTTTGAACTAATCGTTTCCGTAAAAAATTTGCTTATGAGTGTTGAATCATACCCAATGGAGCAAAGGAACCCGACATAGTCAGTGACATTCATGTCATATATCAAACCCGGATCGAGGGCTCTACTCGGGTCCACATGACCGGAACCATGAGCAAAAGGCGTCGACCTTTTCCCCGCGAGATCTCGTAATCTCTGTCCATCATTATCGAGATCGTAAGCAGTTGTCATGAGGGCAGATTTTATTGCAGCAGGTGACCAAGTAGGGTAGACCTTTTTAAGCAAAGCACTGATACCACTAACATGTGCACAAGCCATTGAAGTTCCTGAGATTATATTGAACTCAACACGTCTGGGATCGTCATCTCCCCATGGACCGATAGCGTTACTCCAAGCAGCTAAGATGTTGAGACCGGGAGCTATAACATCGGGTTTGAGAATTTGAGGAGTGAGCGGGTTCGGACCACGGCTAGAAAAGGAAGCAACTTCTGGAGCAGTAATTGGATACTCACCCGCAATCCACGTTCCATAGAAATTAATGGTTGCGGTAGGATTTTCGCTCCGTAGGTACTTCATTATTTTATATCCATCACTCATTGCCACCCGAGTTGCCGGCCAACGGTGTGGCTCAGCTAAAAGCTCTTCCCCATGCTTTCTATTGTTCACTATTATTGCTCCTCGGCCGGAAACATTTGCCACCGCATATGCACTATCTCTACTACTAGTATCCCAGTCTTGTTCACAAACAATGATTTTGTCAACGAGTTGGTCTTGCTTGTTGAATTCACCAACTTTGCAAAAGGGATTCCCAAAATCGCCACCATGGACTAGTTCATAGCGAGACAAGAATGGAAAACGAGGTCCAGGATAGAGAGATGTTCCAGCATAAGGTCTACCAGTACCAAGAATCACGCTGGCAACAAACTCCCTATCAACGCTGGAAGCGCCGACGGTAAGTACCCAAGGAGGGAGATGGTTGACGGTAGAGCGCGTAGGTCCCTTGTTTCCTCCAGAGGCAGAGACGAGAATACCGTTTTTCATAGCGCCAAACGTTGCAATGGCTATATTGTCTTGATGGTACGGTTTTGTTCCGCCAGATATCGACATGGATATTATGTCGACTCCATCGGCAACGGCTTGGTCCATGCCAGCCAAGATGTCAGCAACTCTGCACACTTTTCTCGTCGCGCAAACTTTGTACACGGCTACGCGAGCTTTCGTGGCGATGCCTATGGCTTTCCCTTTGGCGAATTTATAAAAGCTTGCGTTTGAGACCACGGATCCTGCAGCCGTTGAAGTCGTATGAGTCCCGTGGCCATCTGTGTCTCTTGGGGAATTTGTAATTGCTGATAGGTTTAACGTTGATCCAACTAAATTAGACATGTAATGTCCTGCAAGGAATGATCTTGCACCGATGATTTTTCGGTTACAAGATGTAGCTGGAAAGTCATTCCATGTCTCGCATGTGCCTTTCCAACTGGATGGAACCGGAGACAACCCTGCATCGGAGAAGCTCCGGTGCTCGGGCCAAATCCCAGTATCGAGAATTCCAATGATGATGTCTTCGCCGTAGTTGGAAGAAGGCCAAAGACCAGAGTCGGAGGAGAGTCCTAAAAATCGGTATGTATGTGTGATATGCAGTTCTTGGGCTTCGTCAGGCATGACAGAAAGAACTCCAGGAATATTTTCAAGCTCTGCAGCTTGGGAAGGAGTAAGGCTTACGGCAAAGCCATTAGCAACTCTCTCATATGTGTATAGGAGCCTGGAAGGGTGACGAGAATGAGGTAGAGATTTTATGATGGAATTGTACCAGTGGAATTGAGAGGTGAAGAGAAGCGGTTTGTGTTGTTTTGCCATGTGAACAATGAATGTCATTGGATGATCTGAATCATCTGATAACGGGTTTGAAAAGGTTATCGGGATAAGACAGAAAAAGAGGAAAATGGTAATGAAAGAATATGGATGATCAAATGTTATAGCCATGACCCCAATATGTTTGTGTTTTTGCTGGGAAATTGGTGGAGAATGGCATGGATTTCTTGGACATATATAGGAGTTGGAGACTATTATTATTATTATTATTACCTACTTATTTGATCATTGTAGCAACTTTTATATAGGAACCCCAATTAGTATGTTCTTTCCTCATGTAACTCGTTTTATGTTAGGTGACACACATGTCTTCCAGACTCTTGGTCGATTTGATCCAGAAATAGTACTGTCAACTTTAAATTAAAAAAAAAACGGAAAAAAAAGGAAAAACTGGTAAAAATTTTAGGTATACGCATCTTTCAAACTCTTGGTTCTTACTTTGCGGGTCCTTCTATGGAGCCTTCACGACATTTATGTCGATCCATGTCTATGGAGCCTTTACGATATTTGTGTTGATCTAAAAGTTTATCTTTCACATACATGTGTGTTGACGGTGAAACTTTGTCAACAGAAATACGCCGGACTACCCTTTGGTATCCCGTGAGGTTACCGGTTAGAAATTAGTTATATATTTAAAATTATGCTAAGAAGTGTTTGTTATGTTTTGTGAGCATAAAAAACAACGCTTGAATAGGAGGACACACGAGGTTTATAGTGGTTCACTCTGTTAACCAAGAGTTACATCCACTTGTGTATGGTTTATTTATTTTGGACATTTTACAAATTACATGCACGTATCCCGCTCTTTCTCCCGAACTGTTCACTCAGCCATTAGGTCTTCCATTACGGCTCTGTGAATCCCTGTAATATCTTGCTACCCCACTGTAAGGCGGTTTAAGGGTTTGTAATTAATGCCCGAATTGCAGACGTGTCCTAATTCTGGACGCAACTTATGATGTCAGGCACCTTCCTCTCGGCGTCTGTATCGTGCGGATCTTATGCCCTTCCAAGGCATAAGTTCGACGTCACAACGGGGCCTTTCTGCTGCGTTGAGGGTAGTAGAACTCTTGGCGTCGAGGATGATTGATGCCTTGGCGTCGAGGGTGGCCACCTTCGGAGGGGAGGTAGGGCCACGTGTCATGCTGTCGACGCTCCACCTGTTGCCCACATTTTCCCACACAACAATGTGTTAACTTGTTTGGCCTCAAATATATCATAGGTGTCTTTTTTAAGTTAGTACTAGTTGAAACAGGGAGAGTAATCGGTGTGTTAAGTTGTTCTTAACTAATTACCATGTTATTATTAAAAATATATAATATTTGAATATAAATAAATCCTAAAGAGAAACCAAAATTAAAAAAAAAATTAGGGGAAGAAGTCAAGATAAAGTCAAAAAAGGACTAAAACGAAGAAATAAATAAGTTTTAAGACAAAAAAAACCAAAACGAAAAAAAATAAAGTTTTAGGACAAAAATGAAAGAAAAAGGGTCAAAATGACAAAAATGAAAAAATATATAGGTTTTTAGGCAAAAGGAGCCAAAACAAAGAAAAAAAAAGTTTCAGGGCAAAATAAAAAAGAGGGTCAAAAAAGGACTAAAATGAAAAATAAATAAATTTTAGAGCAAAAGAAATTAAAACGTGAAAAAAAAAATTGGGAGAAAAATATTTAAAAAAAGTAAAAAAAGGACTAAAATTTAGAAATAAATGCTTTAGGATAAAAGGCAAAAAAAAAAAAAGAACTTGAAAAATCGGGAGAAGCAAAGAAAATTTTTCAATAAAGAACCAAAATGGAAAAACAAATAAATTTTAAGACAAACGGAACTAAAAAAGAAAATAAAAATAAAATTTTAGGGCAAAAAGGAAAAGAATATAAGGTTAAAAGGATTAAAATGAAAAATTTTAGGGTGAAAAGTAAAAAAAAAATAAAATGGAAGACTTAAGGGGGGGGGGGGGGGG
>NW_010357686.1:363940-408322 GCF_000414095.1 Morus notabilis
GAAAGAAGCAAAGAAAAATTGTCAATAAAGAACCTAAATGCAAAAGTTAAAAAATAAATTTTAAGGTAAAAGGAACCAAAATGAAAATAAAAATGAAAATAAAAATGAAATTTTAGGGCAAAGAGAAAAGAATCTAAGTTTAAAAGGGCTAAAATGAAAAAATGGATAAATTTTAGGATGAAAAATAAATAAAATAAAATAAAATAAAAAGGAAGACTTAAAGGAAAAAAAGAGGAGAAATAGTGCACTTTCAACCAAAACTACATCGTTTTGATTGAAAGTGCACTATAAAGTTATTCAAAGTACAATTTCTCATTTTTTACATATATAGATTATCTGCACCCCAAATTAGATATATTGCAAAAATCTTGTTCCGTTAAAGTTTCAAGGACAACATGAAGAAAAAGCCTTGCATGTGCAGGTATTAGGTGTCTTTTTTAAGTCATCCTTACACTTTCATCTAAACGATCCGTACCCCAAATTAGATATGCTTGCAAAAATCTTGTTATGTCAAAGTTTCAGGGACAACACGAAGAAAAAACCTTGCATGTACAAGTTGTTTGGTCTCGTAATTACGTTAGGTGACATTTTTAAGTTATTCTTAGGAGACGTTTGGTTTATAGATTAGAATTATTTTCGATTTACGTGTATTTTTTATGAGAGAAAACACTGTAGCGAATCACGAATCATGATTCGAATCGGGGTACGAATCCTCTAACCAAACAACATCTATAAACATTCATCAGTACGATCTGTACCTACAAATTAGATATGCTTGTAAAAATTTTAGAGTTCGTTCAGTTTGTTGATTCGAGTTTTTAATTCAAGTTAAGATGTGACTTTTTATGTGAGGTTTTTTATTGTAGTAAAAAAGTTAGATGTGACTATTTCTGAGAGCTTTTTACGGTAGCAAAACTCAAATTTTAAACTCGAATTAGTAAAATGAACGAGATCTTGGCCATGTTTGGAATTGATCCCGTTTTTGTTTTTCACATTTTTTGAGAAAGAAAAAATGAAAATGTTCTCAAAATGGCATTTGGAGCAATAAAGATAAAAAAAAAACATAAATGAAAACATTTTTTTAGTTTAGTGTAAAATGAGAGAGAAATGAAAAATGACTTTTAATTGTTTTTCATTTTCTCCTCTCTGGAGCAGAGAGAGAGAAAGAGAGATATTAATGGAGTTTTTTACACTAAAAATAATCTATTGATAAAACTACCAAACGCATTTTTAAAAATAATTTCTATCTGAGATTGAAAATTTATTTTTATTTTCATATAAAAAATAAAATTATTTTAAAATGAGTTCCAAACACATTTAGGGACAACATAAGAAAAAACCTTGAGTTGCAAGTTTTTTGGCCTCATAATTATACAAGGCGTCTTTTTTAAGTTACCCTCAAACTTTTATCTGTAGGATCCATTTCCCCCCTAAATTACGAAATGCTTGCAAACGTCTACTTCCAGTCATGAAATGAAAAAAAAAAAAAAAAAAAAAAAAAAAAAAAGGAACGTTACATGTGCATCTTGTTTGGTCTCATAATTATGTTAAGGGTGGTCTTTTTTGAGTTATCCGCAAACTTTTAAATGCTTGCAAAAAACTCCTCGTTTCCCCTAATTTTCAGGGACAGCTTGAAAAGGACGCCTAAGTTTGAGGTCCTTAATAAAAAATTTTATGGCAAGTTCAAAAGAAAAATGTTGGATAATGTAAAAGAGTTATACGTCTCTAAGAAGGTTAGCTGTTGAGAAAAGTATTTTAAATTGGTAAAAGCGAAAATACCAAGGTTCATTTGTTGACAAGATTTAACAATAAATAAAAGGTTTAATCACGCAAATAATCTCTGAGGTTTACCCTCAATCTTACTTTAGTCACAGGCTTTTAAAATGTCTCACAGTGAATCCTTAATCCGTTACTTTGTTTCAATTTCGATACTTTTGATAACTAGGTATTAAATATTTGACGAATTTTGTGTAAATAAATTACGAAACTTAGAAATACATAAAATTTATTTACTCCTTGTGAAAATTAACTTTTATTTTTTGTATATTATTTTAGTCTCTGAACTTTAGAAGTTTTCAATTTTACTTCATAATTTCCATGCATTTTTATATTAATGCCTAGTTAAGAGAATGATCAAAATTAAAACAGTGTAATAAATTAGGAACCAATTATTGAACATTTTAGAAGTCAATAACTAAAATAAGATTGAGAGTAAAACCTTACTGATCATTTGGGAGATTAGCTAGGTTATCGATTCTTAGAGCATGATGATCAGCCAGTACAAAGTCGTGGTGCCTAAATTCTAGGTTTTTATATTCGAAAGTTCTGGCTAGCAAGACCTTAAAGAGGTAAAATTCGCATCTTTTTTTCCTTTTCCAAGTCAATGAAAGACTTCAGAGTAGGGTTTAAAGCTAAATTTTCCACCATCCGCTGGTCAGGAAAAGCTGGGAAAAATTTGTTGGGAAAAAGAGTAGCTCCTCTTGAAAATTATTTTAAACATCAATAGTTTTCTCTGTACGTGAAAGATTGCAGAATCGAGTAGAGCTTGTTCATTTGCATTTTTTTACTTAAGATAATTTGAGTTTAGATCTTGATTTGAGTTAAAGTGTATTTGAATATGGTTTCTCTAATTTGAGTTTATGTTTTGGTGTGCACATTTTGAGTTATGATTTGAATTGAAAATCTATTTGAGTTTGTATTTAGGTGAATCAAAACTTAAATTTGTATTTAAATAGTATTTTAATAAAAACTCAATAGTTATGAAAAATTTTAATAGAGTATATGAGTGAGATTTTATTCGTATTTTCATTGTAAACGCATAAAAAAAATCATCACAATCGGAGTTAAAATAAAAAAGTTATAACTTTTTTGGAACTGAGTTTCGTGAATTAAAGAGGAGAGGGATCAACTCAAAAAATGCTGCTGAACTCAAGCCTTCACTTGAGTCTTCACTCGAGTTTGTCCCTGATGAACACAAACTTGGGCTTAAAATGAAACTCAAATTGAACTTTCTTGAGTTTAGCACCCCAAACGAACAGCCCCGACATTTCTCAAGGATACAAATTATTGGGGATCTCTGCCCTTAACAACTTTATATTTGCAGTAGTAGATTTACTCACCTAGCTCCGACATAAATTATTTCAAGAATTATGTGATTAAAATCGTATCAACCTACAAAGAGCAGGTTAATTTAATAGAAATTAATCAAAATCCGACAATTAAAAATTCTGTCCACTACACCAAAATTCTCCAAAATTATAACCTGGTAACTTTGACATATCACTTCCTCCAAGCTACCATCTGGTGCAGTTTTAGCTGTAAAATGCAGTAAACTAAAAAGACGATGCCTAAACTAAAGAAACAGAGGAAGCAGAGGAACAAACCAACACATTTTCAGAAGCAGAGCAGACTTGACTATGCATACGAGTTTACAAGAACAACAAAGTACAAACACGTCATCTCCAGCAACATGCATAGAAGATGAGTCTTTCAATCAAATGTAGATATTATTCGTATTCATATGTGTATGCATACAAATTTGTACATGTCATATAGCTAACCTCATTTCAAACGATCCGCAAAATTGGGGCTCAAAAAATAATCCCACTTCTTATTTTTTTCACGAGATCCGATTTTTCAAGGGGAGAAGGGATGACTCACAAGTCACAACCAAGCCA
Source organism: Morus notabilis (assembly GCF_000414095.1). Taxonomy (NCBI): domain Eukaryota; kingdom Viridiplantae; phylum Streptophyta; class Magnoliopsida; order Rosales; family Moraceae; genus Morus; species Morus notabilis. Next base: position 367,618 of record NW_010357686.1, read on the forward strand.
TGCTGATTGAGCAACTATTGTCTCACATTTTTAGTGGAATATGCAAGATTAAGTGTACACAGAATGCCTGCTGGATAGAAATCCAACTATGAATCGAGATTTGTCACCCGATAAAATGGAAATACATTTTTCTAGTTTATAACGTCAACTAGTGGATTTCAGGATAAATCATGGAAGCCACATAATACTTTACGAAGAACATATCAGTAGCTGTCTATATCTGTTTCTGGCCTCCGAAGATAGTAACGCAAGCAGTTTACTAAAACCTGCACATTCAGATAAATTGATCAGAGGAGATGGAATAACTTCTAAGGTTAATTAAACTAGTAAATTGGCTCATTAGAATTTGGATATATGACTTGGAAGGTTCTTCGTTTTTCCAACACTTTTGGAAGACAACCAAACCTCAGTGAAATTTAAAACAAAATAGGTTCAGTTTTTACAACACAATAACACAAATTGGAAATCCCACGACCTGAGACAAAGAACTCGTTAATGCTGCCCCTCTATAGCTGACATGAAATTTATCTTTAGCTATCAACCCCTGTTGGTTCATAATGTAAAAGTCAGTAACAGCAAAAACACGTGCAGCCCGGGCGGTGTGTGTGTGTGTGTGTGTGTGAGAGAGAGAGAGAGATAGAGAGAGAGAGGGGTGGGAGAGGTCAATACTTCAGTATCAATCTCTGCTGATTCCACATCAATGTTGACATCAGCAATGATTTTAATGATTTCAACAAGCAATCCTGATCTATCTGCCGTCTCTATATATAGCAAGCTGTTAGTTCACAGAACATAATGCAATGTCAAAAAATTTGTTGCAAGCTTGTGAATTGCAAAGTATAATGCACAATTGAATTTCAATCATAAGTTGCAAAAACCTTCTCTTAGGTCCATCTTCCTTCACATGTATATGAGTTGCGACATCAACATCAAGCTGCAGTCAACAAAAATAAAGACGTAATTCATAAGCTATATTACAAGATGCTGTTAAATATGCATCAGACTAAGCAGCTTCAGCAAGAAAACTGTTGAGCTAAGCAGCTCTAGCAAGAAAACGTAGCATAAATCGCTACACAAGTTATGGCTATATGCTTCAAAGAATTGGAGCATAAATACAGGCATATGACAAAAAGACAGACCCTCTTAATAGACCATTAATGGCCATGCATCTTCATTAAGTTGAAGCACTGACCTAGGCCAGCTCTCACGTAAAGGTGGACTCAAATAACAAAGTAATAGATAATCACCAACAAACCTTTTCCTTTCTTTTTTTGTCCCCCCTCATTTGTATAAAGCACAGAGTAAATAGGTAACTGTTGAAGATTCTAGAGCTTTTAGTTGATAGTTGTAATTAATTATAAACTATTTATAGCTATCTAGATAGTAGTTTTTTTTTTGTTAATATATATATATATTATTGTTAATATATCAAGATAGTAGTTGGTAGATGGATTAAATTTAATTGCCAATACTTGTACATGTGTATCCAGACACGGACGCAGCTAAAGTCCAGTTGGGGGCACGCGCCTCCACTGACAAACAAGAAAATGTTGTATGTATTCTGATGACTATATCCAGGTCTGTAGGATGCAACCCCACTGAAAAGTGTGTGTTGGCGTGTTAATCAGCGTCCTCCTTAAAATCTTGGGCTCTTTCTTGGGAGTCTTCACTTTTGGGACTGATTGGATTCGCTTGATTCAAACTGGGGTGTTAGATCCATTTTCTTATTTCTATTAGTACACGACTATCCTTTCTCACTCTAGCAAAAACTGTTCCAATTCCCTTTTTAAATAGATAATTTGCCTGGTAAATTTTCTATTTACTGCTATTTTCTTCAATTATTTACAGTAAAAATGCTATTCACTTCACTCTCCCTTTTATTATTTGTATTAGTACAAGACTTTATCGTTTCTAACTCTCACAAAAACTCTTCCAATTCCTTTTTTTTTTCTTTTGTAGAACAATTCTGCATACATGGAAAAGGAAAAGAAGAAATTAATCTTCATAGATGGGATTTTTTTTTTTTTTAAAATGGAAGGATATAGGGGAGTATGGATCGTATAGAGCAGAGTTTTGGTGTAATGTGATATGATGTTATAAAGGTGTAATGTGAAGATGTCAAGCGTTGATGTAAAGTATGGGTTGTTTGGTATGATGGATTTATGGGCATGCGATGCACAAGATATTATAGGCGACAGGATGTTTATATAAGGATTGGTGTGGCGGGAATAGGTCTAAGTATGGATGTATAATAGCCTATGGGATATATATATTATAGCTTATGATCTAAGGGCCTATTCGGTTCGTTAATTCGAGTTTTTAATTCGAGTTGAGATGTGATGTTGTGTGAGAGCTTTTTACTGTAGCAAAAAAGTTAGATGTGACTGTTTCTGAGGGCTTTTTACTATAGGAAAACTCGAATTCTAAACTCGAATCAACGAAAAGAACAGGGCCTAAGTGTTGTGAGTATATGCACGCTTCACTGAAACTGCATATTGAAGCAGTCCAACTAAGCGTGTCGAGATTGATACACTTCACGGAGAAGAAGATTGAATCAGTGTTGGTTAACTCTGTATTAATTCATTAATTACAACATATGCTTGTGAAAATTCTGGTACCGTTTTATTATTTTGTAGCGTTATTACATTAATTAAGGGGATTTAAATCTCTTTTAAATTGTGCATTATCCCAACGTAAATATCATTCGCGGATTAAATTCAATAATTGAAGCAAACTCATAAAATAAATCCTGGATGGAATTTTAACATCGAAATCTTGATCAAAGCGTCAAAATTAGTCAAGAAGGGAATTTTCACAAAATTCCATTCCGGGACTAAAATTTGTGATTTCTACAAAGCTAGGTCCAAAGCGCGATGTTAAAGCTGTGTAGATAAAAAATAGAAAAGCTGATAGGTTTCTAAAAGTTTTTGATTTGATGATTAAAAGTCAGCACCCACTACAGTCAATAAAAATTTAACTTACTTTAAAATTAAATTAAAATAAAAAAAGTGAAAACATGTCAATTACTTCCAACACTAAACTTATTCTCTTCTCTCTCATCTCTCTCAAAAAACCCATAACTAGATAGGGAATCCATAGAAAACCCACTTAAAATCCTTCAAAACACCAATTTTTAATCAAAATCTTCCCCCTAACTCATAAAACTAATATCCCCGTTGATTTCTTGGAGTTAGAGATGGTGGTTTTTGAGCTCTAGAAATCTCTCAAATATTGGGTTCAAGGTCAATCTGAGAATAGAAGTTTCTGAAATCCGTCTTGATATGCTTTTCTCACCAAAACTCGTTTATTAGTTCATTTCTTTAATGATTAGGTTCTAATCCGGGTTTGAATTATTGTTTCATGATATCTAACACCTCCAAATCTGTCAATCGAGCGAAACACGCTTTCCCCACTCCAAATTATAAGTTAATCATTAAGGGTTCGTTTGGTAAAAAGGTTCAAATCAAGGTGGGTTTGAACTTTGAGTTTGAACCATGTCGGTTTTGAACTATGGGGTTTGAACCTGGGTTTTTGGGTTTAGAAATCCTTTTATTTTGAGGGTTTAAATGTCACATCAAGGGTTCAGACCCCTTTTTATTTTCTACAAACAAACACTGGTTGAACTTGAATCTGGGTTCAAACCCCTTGAACCCTCCAACCAAACAACCCCTAAAATGAGGCCAAACTCCATTGTTTCTTCAAGGGTGAGAGTCCTCAACCTTTAAAACTATGGGACTGACTTAAAATGAACATTTTCACTGAGTAGTGTGATTTTTTATGATCGTAAAGGGTTTTTTCTGGTTTTTTTCTTTTTTTACTTGCACGTCATGTGTTTGTTGTTTTGAATAAGAGAAAAATACAGTTTTAGGAACTGCTTTGATTAAAACTAGAAAATTGTAATTTCTGAATATGTAATGTTTTAAAAAGCTTTTGAACCTATAGCTAGAGATTTTAAGTTTCGATTTGATATGTGAATCATCTAAAAGGGAGATCCATAGCCAAAGTTATGGATTTTGAGTTTAGTTTTTGAACCAATAGCTAGAGATTTTAAGTTGTGCAAATTTCTGCAAAAAAAAAAAAAAAGAGATTTTTACAGTCAGCTTGTAAAACGTTTTTAATGGCTTTAACAGACTCAAAACGGGTCATATAATATCTCAAAACGAAGCTCTAGATGTTTACTTTGAAATATTATATGAACCGTTCTGTAATTTCTGAAAATGTAATGATTTAAAAAGTTTTTGAACCTATAGCTAGAGATTTTAAGTAGACGTTTGGTTCATAGATTCAAAACCATGATTCAGAATCATTCTCGGTTTACGCGTGTTTTTTGTAAGAGAAAATACTGTAACGAGCCATAAACAATAATTCAAACCATGACACGAATCCTCATACCAAACACCTCATAAGTTTCGATTTGATTTGTGAATCATCTAAAAGGGAGATCCGTAGCCAAAGTTATGGATTTTGAGTTTAAGTTTTTGAACCTATAGCTAGAGATTTTAAGTTGTGCAAATTTCTACAAAAGAAGAGATTTTTACAGTCAGCTTGTAAAACGTTTTTAATGGCTTTAACAGACTCAAAATGGGTCATATAATATCTCAAAACGAAGCTCTAGATGTTTACTTTGAAATATTATATGACTCGTTTTGAGTCTGTTAAGGCCATTAAGGGGTTGTTTGGCATGTAGGTTTTGGGTGATTTGAAGCACATAACGGGTCCAACACAATGTTTCATTTGACATGACATTTCAAGCCTAGATTTGACATGAGAGCCCAACATTTCCAAACCCACGCCATTTTACAAACTGGTTGTAAAAATCTCGTTTTCTGCAAAAATTCCAATATCTTTGAAAAACTTTAAAAATTTATAACTTAGGTTACAGGTCTCCATTTCAGATGTTCTACATATCAAATATCAGCTCAAAACTTCTTTAAAATTCAAAAACTTAATAAGGCAAAAACATTCTCAAAAATTACAGTTTTATTTTTTAATTAGAGCATTCCCTAAAGTCATATTTTTCTCTTATGTAGAACACCAAACACTTTAACTTTTTTTTTTTATAAGAAACGGGAACCTTGAATTAAATAAAAAAGAAAGCAAATACAAAAGGGGACAAGCGGTCCACCAAGAAAACACAAAAAGCCTAAAGGTCTAAGGTCTACTAAACCAAAAACCATAGAAAGGCTTAACGAAATATACTATTCCACCCCCTAAGTAGATCTTTTTTTTTCGCGAGAACAAGAAGTCCACGGAACAGAACTAAGCGAACAAAAAAGAAATATAAACAAAAAAGAACTATAAAGTAAAACAAACACAAGCGCAAAAAGCTAATACGAAAACTAAGCCTTCACTAAATCCCATCCCTTTAACATATCCGAGAAAGAAACAGTCTTCAATTTTTTATCTTGTGAAGTCCATAGCGCCACCCAATAAATTATGCGATCCTAAACCTCACAAATCTTTCCCTCAACCCCTTCAAAGGTTCGATTATTCCTTTCCAGCCACAACGCCCAAAGGGAAGCTAGTATTATAATGTTCCAAAGCCGGGAAACTTTCTTATTCCAACCAGCCGAGACATCTAGACCCATTAAATCAGGAATACTTCTCCGAAAAACCCACTGCAACCAAAACTCCCCTAAAATTTTATGCCAAATCTTCAAAGCAAAAGAGCAGTGAAGAAACAAGTGATCCGAAGTCTCATTTTCGTTCCTGCACAACATACACCAACCCGAGAAATAGAGAGGAAAGGCCTCCTCTTTTGCAACATATCTTGCGTATTCAATTTCCAAAGTGAAAGTAACCAGCCAAAAACCCAAAATTTTTGTAGGAACCGAAATTTTCCAAACAAAATAATAAAAAGGGAAAGGCGGAAAAGATTGATTGTCAACTAGAGAATTGAAAAGGGACTTACAAGAGAATATCCCCGACCCTTCCAAATCCCACACCCACCTATCTTCTAAGGCAACACAGACTCTCACCCCCTCCAAACAGGATAACAACCCCACCACCTCACCCAACTCCCTCTCACTAGGGTTCCTCCTAAAATGGAAATTCCAAGAAATAGTGGCATCATTACCTATGGAATAGAAAGAAGAAATGGCCTGATTGTGAAGGTTTGACAGTCTAAATAGATTTGAAAAAGAAGCAGCAAGAGACTCTTCCCCGGCCCACTCATCCTCCCAAAATCTCACTCTCCTACCATTGCCTATCTTCAAAATCACATGGGACCGAACATATGACTGTTCCACATGTGAAGTGGAAGCCCCTCTATTCCAATCCAGCTTGCTCTGCCTTCTATTTTGACATTTTTCCAATGTGTTTCAATGCACCATCTCTTAATCGTAATCGCATGTTGATTTTTGATATGAACAGAGCCTTCCTTCACGAGTGTCACGTTCAAACAAACACCAGAAAATAACCTTAATCATAAAAAATCACACTACATAATCAAAATATTAATTCTAACTTAGACTTATAGTTTTTAAAGGTTGACGACTCTCAACCTTGAAGAAATAACGAAATTTGGCTACTAAATAATCAACATATTAATTCTAACTTAGTCTCATAGTTTTTAAGGTTGATGACTCTCAACCTCAAAGAAATAATGAAATTTGGCCTTATTTTGATTATGAACTCACCGCTTGGAGTAGGGAAATGTTTGGCTTGATTGTCGGATTTGGATGTGTTAGATATTATGAAACAATCATTCAAACCTGGATTAAAACCCAACCACTAAAAGAAATTAACCAATGAACGAGTTTAAGTAAGAAAAACTTACCAAGATGGATTTCAAGAACTCCTATTCTCATATTAACCTTAAACTCAAATTTTGCGATATTTGTAGGGCTCAAAAACTCTAACTCCAACCCCATTCGGTAATGGTTGGAATGGTCAAGCCTTTAGTTTGCTCCCACAAGGTTTAACCACCTCATAGAAACCTACATGACAAAAGTCATAGTTTCCTACCCTACAAAGATTGTAGGATTTGGCAGAGCACTCCAGTTTCTATGAGTTAGGGGAAAATTTTTTATGAAAAATTGGTGCTTTGAAGGATTTTTGATAGGTTCTCTATATACTTACGGATTTCTGTTTTTTTTTTTAATAAAAAAAAAAAAAGAGAGTGATAGAGAGCATGAGAAAGAAGAGAGTAATTTTAAGTATTGGAAATAATCAATATGTTCTCCGCTTAATTTAATTTTAAACTAAACTAAATTTCTATTTGCTATATTGGGTTGTGACTTCTAATTATCCAGTCAAAAACTTTTAGAAACCTACCAGCTTTTCTATTTTTTGCCCACACATTTTTAAAATGAGTAAATTGTTGAACTTACCTTTAGAGTGCATGAGTCTGGAACTTTACCTCCTACTCTTGATTAATACCCTTTTTGAGCCCTAGTTTTGTAGAATTTTAGTCTCGGAAGAGAATTTTTTGAAACATTCCCTTCTTAACTAATTTTGACGCTCTGATCGAAGATTTCAATGTTAAAAATTCCATATGCAATTTATTTTTATGAGTTTGCTCCAATTATTAAATTTACTGAAATTTAATCCATAAACGGCATTTACGATCGGATTATGCACGAGTTAAAACATATTAAAATTCCCTTAATAATCATAAAACATCACAAAATAATAAAACGATACTAGAATTTAAGTCTTACAAGTATGTACTCCCTATATTCCTTCTCATTATCAACTTGCAAATGTACTCACCAAACAAATACCTTGTTCAACATTTCAATAGTTGATAAGCAAGTAGAAAATGAAATGTATCTTCGTACCAACTTGAGGAGGAGTGTTGAAGATTCTAGAGTTTACTAGGTGTTAGTTGTAATTAAGAATAAACTATTTATAGCTAGTTTAGATAGTAGTTGGTAGATGGATAAATTGCTATTTCTTGCATACATATGTGCATCCTCATTTTGTTCAAATATAGAAAAGAAGAATTATATCTTACTTTAGTCACAAAACATGGACAATAATCTAAATTTATCCAAACGAAAAAGTACGCTTTTTGTATATTATTCATCAGGAAATACACCAATATATACATGAGTTCAATTATTAACTGAATCTACCAACTACTACTTAACAAGCTAAAAATAGGATACTCTAAATAATACAGCTATTTACAACTTAGTAGTTATTATTAGAGCATAAAGACTCTAGACCCTTCCAACAAACCCCTTCAAGTTGGTGCAAAGATAATTCGCATTCCTAACTTGCTTACCATGGTTTAGAGAGCGCGTGCCTCAAACACCTCGAGACGCGCCTCAAACTGAGGTGGCCTCAAGGCGCTTGGAGGGGCACGCCATTGTTTCTAAAATAAGGCTTGTTCCTTTTTTGATAGAGGCATACGCCTTGAGGCTTAAAAGCGTCAAGGCATTTGAGGCTAAAACCTCAAGCAAGAGCCCTTTTGGACCTTTTGGTTTTTGTTTCTCTTTTTTTTTTTTTTTTTTTTTTTTTTTGGAAATGAATTATGAGTCTCTCTACATTGGTTTTTTGGATCTGTGATGAATGTGATCTAGTTTTTTTTTTTTTTTTTTTTTGAGTAAACCACAGTTTTAGAGCTCTAGTTCTATGAACGAGAAGAAAAAGTGTAAGAAAAAAACTCCTTCACCTAAACCCCAGCCCCATCTTCGAGCAGAGCAGCAACAACACCGCCCGGTGTAACAGCACCAGAAGATACTTCCTCTCCTCCTCTCCATTCTTATTTGCTGCCTTTATCTTGATGTTTATGATATACTTAAGAATTCAAGCTGACTTAAATTTCTAGGATTAAATAGTGGATTTAAATAAAAAAAAAGATATCAGAAATGTGACTTTTTTTTCTTTTTCTGCTGAAAAGTTGGCGCCATTACTATTTAACAATACAAGACAATATAGAACTTAACAAGCTAAAAATAGCATACACTAAATAACACGGTTATTTACAACTAAGTAGCACTAGCTATTATTAGAAGATAAAGACTCTAGACCCTTCCAACACATCCAATGTTTCCATACTGCTTGAATTAACAAGCTATTTTAAACAAATTGTCCACAGGGTAAAATAGATGTTTTCTTCCAAGAACAATAGACTTTTTTGATGCTGAGACATTGTTACCATCAGCATATAAAGATATGAACAGAGCTGCAACATCATTTTTACTTGTTCAACCAAAAGTTTTACTCTCAAAAGATTGTTGGAGAGCAGAGCAATCACTAGAATGCATTAGATACAGAATGGAAACCAGATACTCCACGAATACACAGAGATAAAAACTGCGGAGTTTTAAGGCTAAAATAAACAAGAACACTCACCTTCTTCTCTGGAGCTTTGATCCCAAATGCCTCACCCATTGCAAGTTGTTGACTGGATTCCTAGCAAAAGATAGAGGAGAAGCCCGGATACTAAACAAAACAACCTCATATAAAAACAGAAATTTTAAACAAAAGTTCTCTGAAACTTGCATTCTAAGAAACCTAAAGGTCAAGGACAAAAATCAAGTATAAGTCGCATACGTACAGGATGATACTTCAACAGATTATTGATGATGGTAAGTCGAATTCTCTCCAACATATCAGGGTCCTCGACTTTGCGCCCACTATCTCTAGCATTAACTCATTAAATTAAGTTTTAAGTTCAGATTTCGCATGCTTAGGTATATACCTACAAAGTGCTTAAAACATTTTGATGCGCACAAATTCATAAGTCGAAGGTAGAAGCATGAAGAAAAAGAAAGATTAAGTATGAATAGTAATTGTTTTGGAGCTTCAAACACAGGTGAATACTAAATTGTTAAATTGACAACCGCTTAGATGTTTTACCCCGAAACAGGTGTATCTAAATAAGTTTTTTTGGGGGCAAAAAACATGGGAATTTATTTTTGCAGCCATAGTTTCAGGTGAACAGAAGATATTCGCTTTCAGACTACACCTGGTTTCCTTGCAATTTTATTGGTAAACTAGTTTAGATACGCGTGTTGCACATATTGAGTTTTTTTTTTTAATTTTTATAATTTAGAATACGAACCGCATGCAGAAAAAAGTTACTTACAAATTAAAAAAGAATACACATTAATAGTAATTTAAGTGAAAAGGTTACATAAACATTCTAAATTATAAGATAAAAAAAAATTAGAAAAAAAAAGTTGAAACTTAAGAGAAAAATTAAAAAAAAAAAAAGAAAGAAGAAGTAAAAGCACCTAAAACTCACTGTTTTGGACGACCATGGAATGAACAATAGCCACATATAACAAAATAAACAAATAAATAAATAAATAAGTAAAGGATTTGAAACTTAAAATAAAAGGGGAAAAAAAGTAACGCATCTAAAACTCATCGTTTTCCATTTATTGACTACCATGGAATGAATAGTAGTTAAATATCCAATCTTTAATATATTTAGCATTTAGTAGGATTAGGATTTTAAATATTTAGAATAGGATTTGGATTTAGGATAATATATACACACACAGAGTTGAGGTACGTGTGATGCACATACTGAGTTTGTAATTGAAGTTACTGAGTTTGTAATTGAAGTTTTTGATTACGTAGATTATGAATAGATTTAAAGAAAAACGTAGAATATGAATAAAAAGAATAATATAAAATCCTAATCCTGAGATTTATGAAATATAAAGTTTATTAACTGTTTTGACCATGAAATGAATTAACTGCAATAGAAGTCAAAATTGATCACAAGGAGATTTCCGATGAGAAAATTAAGATTTCAGGTATAAGAAATCCATGAGAGAGCAATAAAGTTGAAATAAGGAGAACAATAAAAGAGGAACAGAATAAAAACAGGTGGGGAAATATTGGTACAAGAGTCTGTGGTAGACAAATGGAACTGAAAATAAAGAAAGAAGAAAGAAAGAAAGAAAGAAAAAACAAAAAAGAAAAAGAAATAAAGGAAAAAAGGGGTAAAGAATGCAAAGTAAAAGAAATAAAGGAAAAGAAAAGGAAAAAGAAAAGGGCAAAGCACCAAATGGTGAGTAAAGGACGACCAAAATGAACAGTAGAGCAACATCTGCTCTTTTAATATAATTAATGATTAAGGATTAAGGATTCAGGATTCAAGATTCAAGATTCAGGATAAATTTGCATTAAGATATTGTTTTGTTAACAAAAAAGTAAAAGCATTCAATATCATTTGGTTGACAAGTAAAATCCTCCATGCTGCAAACAAACAATCATCCAAATAAAACATTAATATTCTTTAAAAAGTTTTTTCGGTGAATTTACTTTAAAAAAAGAAAAAAAAAGGTTGAGGCATTGGTGTTAAAACCCAGAATGAAGTATCCCCAATAGTAATTTCTCTCCGTCTCTTTATGTATGTGCACAAGCGTGTGTGTATCTTCGTTTGTTATTTAAGCGGTCATCACAATCAACTACAACAAGTGCAGAAATCCACGTAAATGATCCAACTGCATGCTATGAGAGATGAATGCCTAGAATGGTAGAAAATAAGAGAGGATCACGCCTATGAAACGTACAGACCTCTCTGTTTCTTATCCCAAATATCATTCGTAAAATAAATTTGACTTCCGGCCCAAAAGGAGATATCTATGCATAAAGCGTACACACACACACATGTATATTTAGTCAGATACACGAGTACTTACAATCGCGTTATATAAATTTTCGTTTGCTTAACTGAACCCTCAGTTGCAACAGTTCCCTTTGACACATCTAACCCCAAATCCTTCAATGCTCTCATCTGCCCAAAATAAACCACAAAGAACAAAGCAATGTTAATCACATTCAAGCATATGATCATCCACAAAAAAATAAAATAAAATAAAATAAAAAACTTGAGAAAATTCTCTGCTCAGGTCCTCCTGTAAAGCTACTATGCCAATTATGTCTAAGTCAATAAATTGATTATAACATCTCTTTGATAACTGTGGTATTGAGGTTCAGTTCATTTGATAAAGAGGTCAGACCAAAGGGAGGGAGACCCTCCAAATGGTTGAATATCATACTTGACTTTGATCTCCTGGACTGAACCTGAAGGGTACTTTGTGACTCAGATTCTAAATTCATAGAATAGTACATCTTAAGATATCAACTTTGGAATTCCAAAGTCTAAACAAGATCCGCTAGCAACAAAAAATGTGACACCTTAAGAATGTTTTCATTAACAAAGAAAATCTCTCTAGTCTAAAACAGAGAGATCCTTTTAGCTTTCATACACAACTCAAACATAACATTGCATCCAATAATGAAAGAATATAAAAAGTCTCCTAATGGACACTTTACCGTATCAATGAGAGCTCCAAGGCGATCCCCAAAACTAAGTTGTACAATTGTCGCATCAGAATCTGAATCTTGATCTATCATCACAATTGGCATTGGAACATAATCAGCATCTTGTTCAGATTTCTGCAGTAAAAGTGCCCCAACAATCAACTCAATCAATAGACAAAATTCAAGTAAAAACCACGTGCATATGCTTAATTAATCACACTGAATACCCTAACAAATATTCAACATTCAAATTTCAAAAGACGACAAAAATAACAACAACAACAACAACCATTACGATGATCATGAGCATAATAATGACAATGATAATAGATTATTCAGTGCACTTACAATAATTTTCTGTTACTAATAGAAGAGCTGCAAACATACTTGAGATTTGACGATTAAAAAATTGATATAATTCCAAGATAAAATTCAATGGAGTATATATACCACACCACAAATTCTTTGGAGCTACAGAAAGGGACAATTCTAGTTGCAAAACATCACCAAATTGAAAATAAGAGGAAGGAAATATCTGTCATAGCAAATCCATGGGATAACACAACTTGCTATAGGTAAGGCTTCAAAATGACATGCTGCTATAGAAAATCAATTGCCAAAATTAAGCAACTTTCTAAAAGAGAAAATGATGGATATAAATAGTGACTAATTGAGGATTAATACAAACATAGACTAGTTCTAATACAAACATAGACTATTTCTCAACAGATACAACTCAAGTCAACCGATCTTTTTCTCAAAAGACAGAAAGTGAAGGAGAAATGAGGAGAAAGCAAGGATCAACAAAGAGGGAGAGATGATAAGAGAAAACATTAGAAAAGAATGAGAGAAGACGTCATGCATAATGGACCCATGAACCATCATTCAGTTCAACAAGGCCTCTCAACTCTCAAGGAGATCCAAAGACAAGTGAAGCAGCCAAGACAAGACAAAAAAAGAAAAAGAAAAGAAAGAACACCAATTGTGCAGTTTCTGAACTTTCCCATCAAAGCTTTGATTGCTTTACACTACATCTACAAACAGTTTACTACGTCTATGAACACCAAGAATTTAGTAGTAAAAGCCTGTGTCTCGTGTTAAATCTTATTATGAGATAAGAAGCGATCCTTAAAATAAAAATAAAATAAAAAACAACAACCACAAGCCATATAGATCAATGTAGCTGAAGTATCATCCATTTCACAAAATCTTTCCTTTGAAAAATCACCTATCAAGAACCTTTAAAAAGAATGCGGGAAAGAACAGTAGTAACTTTCAAAGAATAAACCAATTCATGGTTGCAAGAAATGTAGTACGTGAAACATTATGGCCCCATTTGTTTCATTAATTCGAGTTATAACTCAAATTTTTCCTACAGTGTTTTCACTCTTCAACTTTGTTTGCTAAAGTGTTTTCTCCCACATAAATTTACTTTTTAACTCAAATTCATTTAACCCAAACGAGCGAAACGAATAAATATGTAGTTACCAACAAAGTTTCAGTTAGAAAGAAAAATTCACCACCATAACCACCCATGAGTCATAACCAGGAAATGTCAAGTCTAGTAAGCATGTTACTAACCAATGGGGTCGAACCAACAGCATTCAGACCATTGGAAGACGCTTGCACAACAGTCCTGCACAACAAAATTGGAGAAATTTTATAAACAATATACGAAAGCCAACAAAGATTGAAATTTGCTATTAAAAAAAAAAGAAAAAAGTAACTTTAAATTTCGATTAGTGTTACAAAATAGTTTCATTTCCCAATCTTTCATTCAAACAAAAGAAAATCCAAAAGAACACCAAATTCTAAGTCTACTTAAACCAAAAGGAAGTTCAATTTCCCGGGAACCAAACAGGGGGTTCGAGAAAGTTTTACCTAGCTCTGGAAAAAGCTCGGGCGGGCTGAGAGCAATTCTGGTGAAACGGAGCGACATTGAAGGGCTCACAAGGCGCGAGCTGAAGAGGAACGGGGTGATCGGAGTCGGCGATTCTCGGCCGGCGAGCGGCGGAGAACGACGAAGCGAAGAAGGGCGTGTTTGCGAAGGCCATGGATTCGGGTTTTCGATTTGGGAAAATGGAGAGAGAGGAAGCTTTTTGAAGAAAAACTGATGACGAGAATGATAGCTGTATCTAACTACTCAAGTCTGTATTCTCTCTTATATTTCTGTACAACAATGGTGCCTTACGAATTGTTTATTCACTTTTATTATATTGTTAGGTGGGAGTGATGGAATATTACGTCATTTTTGTGTGGGACCATTCTTACTAGCTCGATGTATTGGGATAGGAAGCCACGTCGGATTCCACGCAGAAAGTGCCTTGTTTTTGTTTTTTATGTTTCTTTAGGAAAAAAAAAAAAAAAAAAAACGATTCTAAAACAACATTTGATAAAATTAAAAATAAAAAATAAAAATAAAAATAATTTTTTAATTTAGTATAAAATGAGAGGGATATGAAAAATAATTTTGAAGTTATATTTAAAATTAATTCCGTTTTTATTTTTTTCATTTTTTGAGAAAAAAAAAATAAAAACGTTTTTAAAATAACGTTTAGTGCAATAAAGACAAAAAATGAAAATGAAAACGATTTTTTAGTTTAGTGTAAAATGAGAGAGAAATGAAAAAAAAAATTTAGTCATTTTTCATTTTTTATTTTCATTTTCTCCTCTCTCTTGAGCAGAGAGAGAGAGAAAGAGAGACATTAATGAGTTTTTTTACATTGAAAACAATCTCTTGATAAAACTACCAAACGCATTTTCAAAAATAATTTCTGTCTGAGATTGAAAACGTTTTCATTTTCATTTTTATACAAAAAATAAAATTATTTTAGAACGAATTCTAAACGTGTCATTTATTTGCTTTCTTTTTTCATGATTTCTTGGTGAAGAAAAATAAACTATTCTAGTTTTATATTCTGAAAAATTTTCATCAAGTAGCTTAAGCTTTTAAGAGTATAATAGGGATTTCAAATAAAAACAACCTATGGCATCATATAAAAATTTCCACAGAAAATTCAAGTCTTAGCATATATAAAATGACAGAAAATAAAATAAAACACACATCAACACAATTTAAAAGTTTAGAAAGTTCAATTATTATGGGCTTGTTCGGTTGCATTTTTAAATTATGATGACTTGAGTGTAGATTTTAAGTTGAATTTAAGTTATAATTTAAGTTGAAGTTGTAATTTGAGTTTGTTTAGATGTGTACATTTGAGTTATGATTTGAATTGAGAATTTAGAATTTGTGTTTGAGTGAGTCAAAACTTGAATTTGTATTTAAATAATATTTTAATAAAAACTCAATGGTGATGAAAAATTTTAATAGGGTATATGGGTAGGGTTTTATTCGTCTCTTCGTTGTGAACGCATAGGAAAAAAAAGCTTCTCAATCAGAATTAAAACGAAAAAGTTATGACGTTTTTAATAATAGAAAAAATATTACTTATTAACTTGAGTTTGAGCTTAAGAACTTAAGTTGAAGGGGAAACTTGAACTCAGATTTTAGCCTTAAATTCAAGTTCAAACTTAAATTTTACAAATGAACATTAACTTAAATAAAATTATAACTTAAATTCAAATTTTTTAAAAATTTTACTTCAAAAAACAATATCTATATGTCTTGACAGGAAATACAATTAAATAAGATAACAGTAGTTCTGCACTTTAAGTAACGTGTTCTAGCATCTCCAAATATCACCACCCGCTTGGCACTACACTAGACACTGTTTGGAAGGGGTTAAGCACAATGGAAAGACTGCTAGGATTTAATTTTGATAAAATAGAACAATTTAATAAAGCAGTATTTTATTGAATAATATAAATCATAAACTTGAATCCTTACAAAGTCATGATATCACTGTTAGAATAAATAATGGATAATACAAAAGGAGGAACAAAAAGAACAAAACTGAAATTCATATAATTGTAATTCAACATTTACCAAAACTCAGAAATGAAAGTTGCAAGGATGTCGAGGCACATGGACCACGTTTTCCTTAAAATAGATCCATCCCCTCCGGTGAGTGTTTGAGGCAACGTTGGACGTCCGTTTCTCAAGATACAACGACAACGACGGTAACTCGATGCACTATCGGAACCGTCCGGCAAATTAGAACTCGGACATTTCCTCTATCACCAAACCGAATTTTTAGGAACACAAAAGAAATTCTGAAAAAACAGAAGAGACGAGAGAGAGAGAGATATGAGAATGCTCTGTGGAGGTGTGAGGCATGTTCATGTGGAGTATGCCTTATATAGGGTCCAAAATCTGGGTGTTACAACCCAGATTTAATCCTGGATTAATGGTGTTAAAAACAACCATTACTCTGCAATATTATGAGGCAAAACCGGTATGAAATCCCATGATAAATCTGGCCTCCGATCCGGCATTTGTGTCCGCCTACCGCACACATTAGGCCCCAAACCCGCTGGGATCGTGATTCGCACCCCCCTGCGCGTGAGAGAGCGTCTCTGGTATACATGCCTAGGCTTCAAAGTGCAATCACTTATAAACACCACATTGGCTTCACTCCTAGCCAATGTGGGATTTTTGTAATTTTTCTTCTACGTTTACCATTCCAAGTACCATACTTAGACCATCAATTTCTCATTCACTCAAAATCCATTTTGAGTGTATGAATACTCGATTTTGATCTCCTTACAACGGAGAATGCAAATCCATCGAGACCCGTCTCAAAAACCTATTGGGCCCCATCCGAATATGAGCCTCAAAATGGGCCTTTAAAATGGCTTAACAAGCTATTTTTTTCAACAATCACCACTCACACTATTAAGTGGTTTGTATAGATTTTGAGATCTACTTTAAGGATATGATCTCTATATCTCGATCTCCGATAGGCTATTAACCAAAACCAACTATCTAGAACGCATTCTAGACAATATTTGAAATCTTATTTATCATTGCTCAAATATCTCATTCCGAGTCTAAACATATTCTCAAATTCCTTTCAAAATATCATAAACTCTATTACATTTTATATTACATATACTATATCATTTCTCAAAATTCTCTTTGTATTTCACAAGTCAGTGTTTCTAAAACATGTTTATCTTTAACATTTTCATCATTAGGTCAAATAGGATTCAAAACATGGCTATCAAGGATATAGTTAATATAATCTAACGATTTTAGAAAATAAATTTACAGATAACTTCTCGTGACTGTCAAATCTTGTTGATTTCTGAAACTCCAAGTTTAATAATGTCACTGGCTTTGTTATCAAATCAACGAATTAGAACCAAATCAAACTCATATAATCAGGTTCAATTATGCAAAACTTTTATCTTTTTACTAGTGTGCCGTATCAACATATCAAAGTGTCAAATAAAAACCATACTTAAACCTTAAATTTTTATATTTAAAAAAAAAATCACTTAAACCTTACACAATCCACACCAACATTGTATTGGGTAATAATAATGATCAAATTCTCAAAATTCTAATCATGATCATCAAGCAAAATCATCAATTTAACATAGCAAATGAACATATTTCCTCAAAATCATGTTTAATCAACATAGAGCATAAAGCCCATGTTTATCAATAATTATACCAAGATAAATCCGAAATTTCATGGAATAAAAGAAGGAAAAATGTACATTAGCAAAGATAATATCAAACTATCAGTTTTCAAAAATCCTACTTCAATCCCTTCTTTTTGTGAAGAAAACCTTGATAACACCTTCAATTTCAGACTTTTCCCAACATTAAATTAAAAGAGGGTTTGTTTTTACCTTTGCATGGTGAAGAAGAAACCGAGAATCATTTTTTTCTAGAGAGAGAGAGAGTGAGACGTGAATGAAGGAGTGAGTGAGAATGTGAGGTCGTGTTTGAAATTGATCTCATTTTTATTTTTTACATTTTTTGAGAAAGAAAAAATAAAAACGTTTTCAAAACGAAGTTTGGCGCAATAAAGACAAAAACGGAAATGAAAACGATTTTTTAGTTTAGTGTAAAATAAGAGAGAAATGAAAAACGACTTTTAGTTGTTTTTCATTTTTTGTTTTCGTTTTCTCATCTCTCAAGTAGAGAGAGACATTAATGTGTTTTTTTATATTGAAAATAATATCTTGATAATATTACCAAATGTATTTTTAAAAATGATTTCTGTCTAAAATTGAAAATTTTTTTATTTTTATTTTTATACAAAAAATAAAATTATTTTGAAATAAATTCTAAACGCGCCCTTGAGTAATTTTATATGGACGAAGAAAGAGCTTAGAAAAATCGATACATTGTACCCAGACTCTTTAATATACGAATCGAAATCATTAGTTTAATTTTTGAGCTAATTTAAAGAGGATCATAAATAGCATAATTTTTATTAGTTTAGATGTTTGTCTTATAAGACTATGCCATTTATTATAATGAACTGTTACTATTATTATCGTTATTATTAGAATAGATTGTTACTATTATTATCGTTGTTGCTGTTATTATTATCATTAAAGTCTTAAGTCTTATTTATTTTACTGATTTAAATTTAAAATTCGAGTTTTGTTACCGTAAAAAACTCTTAAAAATAGTTGCATCTAACTTTTTTATTATAGTAAAAAACTTTAACATAAAATCATATATCAAACTCAAATTAACGAACTAAACGGACATTTAGTGGTACTGGCATGTATGTATTCTATATTATTATTATTTTGTTGGATAAATATTATTGTTATGCTAATTGGATATGAACCGACTTGAGTAAGTCGGTTACCAAATTGGTGTTGTGGATTAATATGTTTGTTTATTTTCTTACTGCATCACAAGAAGAAGCTGCTCTTTTCTCTCCTTTCTATTTCCTATTATTTTTCAATTCTGCAACTTCTTATTACCTTCTCCACCTCAAAATTCTTTTCTATTTAAGCTTTATTCTCCCCTCTACTAGTATATATACTAGTATGACCAAGGATAGTTCATCACATTATGACGGGTTTTGGCCGAGGGCTGCCTAAATCTGATGGTTGTGATTCGTTTTTGGTTGTTGTGGATCGTCTAAGTAAATATGCTCATTTTCTCAGTCTTCGCCATCCGTTTTCTGCCATGTTGGTGCCTGCACTTTTTGTCAAAGAAGTTGTTTGCCTTCATGGGCTTCCAAGGACGATTATTTCCGATCGCGATAAAATTTTTCAAAGCCGTATTTGGGCACTTCTTTAAGTTACAGTACAACTTATCACCCTCAGTCGGATGGCCAATCTAAAGTTGTAAATCGTCGTTTGGAAGCCTACTTACGTTGCTCTGTTTCGAAGAAACCAAACTAATGGTTTGCTCATTTGCCTCGGGTTGAATACTGGTACAACACCAGCTTCCATGTTTCAGCCGCAATGACTCCTTTTGGGGCTCTTTATGGCTGCGACGTCCCTCAATTGATCCGTTATGAGGTTGGTTCCACTGCCAATTCATGGCTGGAACAGCAATTGCAGGCTCAAGATGCTCTTTTAGATGAGTTAAAAGGGCATTTGCTGGGGGCTCAGCATTTTTATGAAAATGATAGTCAATAAGAAGCGTCAGGATGTGAGTTTTGATGAAGGCGATTTGATTTATTTGAAGCTACGACCTTATCGTCATCGCTCATGGTGCGGGCTATCAATGAAACACTTTCTCCGCAGCATTATGGTCCTTACAAGGTGCTTGTTCGGGCCCGCTGATGCCGAACTCCATCTTGTTTTTCATGTTTCCATGTTAAAAAAAAAAGCCATTGGAGTTTCTGCGGCGTCACAAAATCTTTGCATCCCGCTCTTTCAGCAAATTTAGGATTACATGTGGGACCGGAACAGCTCTTGGACACTCATTATTCTCCTCTTACAGAACAGTTGGAAGTCCTACTTAAATGGCGTCACTTACCTGATTTTGAGAATTCTTGAGAATTATTTGATGTCAAGCAGCAACAATTTCTGGACTTTAACCTTGAGAACAAGGCGACTTTTTTTTGAGCGGCGGTGTAACTGATAAGCCTTTAATTAGGCAAGTTTTTGTTAGTAAGAATAAGAAAATGTAATTGGTTTTTGTAGTCTGTTTTACAGAAACAAGCTGTTGTTAGTCTGTTAGATGTTGCTAATGGCTTAAGCCCCATTTATTTCACTGATTCGAGTTTACTACAGTAAAAAGCTCTCAGAAATAGTCACATTTAATTTTTTTATTACAGTAAAAATTTTCATATAAAATCAGAGTTTTAAATACATAACAATAAAGATTAGGGCCTATTTAGTTCGCTGATTTGAGTTTTTAATTCGAGTTGAGATGTGATTTTATGTGAGAGCTTTTTACTGTAGCAAAAAAGTTAGATGTGATTGTTTGTGAGAGCTTTTTACTGTAGTAAAACTCAAATTCTAAACTCGAATCAGCGAAATAAACGAGGCCTCAAGTTCTTGCTTTCTTTAGTATTCTTTTCCTTTTCCGGGAGATTGAGCACTAAGTTTATCATTTAAATTTTGAATAAATTTAAAACACATGACTTAAAAAATATAATACCTTAAAAAAATATGTGTATTTTATATTTTTCATAATTTATGTAGGTATTTTGACATTTTAGAAAATAATTTTTTGATACCTTAAGAGTTTTTTAGAATATAAAACGTGAAATTTACTCTTATAATTAATTAATTAGAAACTAAAATTTTTTAAATATATTTTAAAATTTGAGTTTTTAATTTTTTTATTCATGATTTTTTAAAATATTTAATATGTTTTTTCTTAAATCTAAATAAATTAAATAATTTTATGTCTTAAAAAACTATACTGAGGTATTAAAAAGTTATTTTCTAACACGTTAAGGTACTTGCATGTATTCTTATCTGTACATTTCGATATAACATCAGTTATTAAAATAAAATTTTCTGAAAAAAATGATAGAACAAGAAGAGTATATTCCAAAGTAAGACAAGTCAATTGACATGTTAAGAGTTGCAGAGGGTCCCACTTCCACATCCAAAAACCTTGATAAAGGGCCCTGATTTTAGCGCGACTGCCCTCACACCCCGCCCTAAATTTCATGCGGGGCCCGCAAAATTCCTCGGTCTCTCTCGCACGCAGAATCTCCACGACGACAGCGCCTGCCACAATCCTTCTATTTCGTACTTTCTCTCTCCAAAACCCCCTCGCTTCTCTCTCTACACACACGGTACGATCTCTTCTCCGATTGATCAATGCCGGTAAATTCTGCTCTCGTCTTGATTGTTCTTGGATTATTTCTGCTCGAATTTTGTGCTTCGCGAGTGATGTTGGAGTTGAATTTGAGTTTGAAGTTCGGAAAACCCTAGTTCTTTTTTTCGCTTGAATCGAGGTTGTTTTCGCACAGCTAATTTCGTCCTTGAATTGAGGTTGAATTTGATTTTCTGGTTAGGTTTTGCTCTCTGAATTGATGGAAGTTTGGGTTTTTTTTTTTTTTTTTATTATTATTTGAACTTTTATGGTGTTGAACTTGAGAGCTTGATTTTGCGTGTGGTTCTATTTTGATGTATCGGTCATTTTAAGTGTTCAATTTCTTATTTTTATTCATTTATTATTGATTTTGAATTTGGCTCGACTTCTGTTTGGTTGCTGGGAGAATTCATAAACAATGCAAAATTTTTGAAGACGTTTTGCGTTTTTCCAAGTGTAGATTTCTATGCGATTCCAGTAAAAAGAAGCTTTTTTCTCACCTGTGTTTTGGCTCATTATAACAGTATTAACTTATAACTAATAGTTGTATTTTCCCAAATCTTCTCGGGTAGAAACACATGGAGTTGATATGTTCTTTTCTTTAGGGGATAAACTAGTCTTGGACTAAATTTAAATTACTTAGTGGATAATTTGTTGTACGTTAAAAAATATAGTTTCAACGAAAAATGTTTTTGTTTCGTATTAATTCTAGTTTGTGGTATTGCAGATACGCCTCAGGTGGGTTAAGGCTGGGTCTTATTTATGAATGCGCGTTATCTCCAAATGGGTAGCATTATTTTTGTTGCTCAGAGGAACTTCTTTAGATGCTGAAACAAGTTGTTATTGCTTATTAATAAAGTATGAGAGACATCAGTAGCAACAAAAAAAAAGTATTGGGAGACATGTGTTGGTTCACTTTGTGAGTAATGGCCGGAAGTGCAAGATTTGAGTCAAGTTTGGGAAGTCCAGAGGACTTGGATTTTGCAGGGAGCTATCCAAATGGGCAGAGGAGAAGTTACCCCATTGCCAGTTTGGATAGGTCGGGAAGCTTCCGTGAGAGTAGTGAGAGTCGGATGTTTAGCTCTGGTGCTAGTACACCACGGGGCAGTTCTGCATTGGTGGGAGATTTGCCTCCAATAACTCAGTATTTGACGTTAGATCCTATTACAATAGAAACTCAGAAATATACTCGGTTAGGGGAATTGAGGAGGGCTTTGGGAATAATCTCTTTTGGGAGCAATGCAGAAGACAATTCATTTGGGGCTGCTCATTCGAAGCCTGCCCCTGCTGTGGCTATAGAGGAACTCAAACGACTCAAAGCAACAGTGCTGGATGCCTCTAATAAGGCCAAGTAATATCAAATTTTCTATTTGATACTTTAATTCTTGTAATTGTGTCTTGAGATTCTTTCTGGTAATGCATCAATTTGTAAGTAAATCTTCCTTCTACCCTAAAATGAAAAGTTAATTTTATTTTCCTGAAGATACGAGAAGGTGCAATTTGAGTTAATATTAATCTCTGTGTCTATTTAGTCCAGGATACATTCTTTTATCATTGTCAAGAAAGTAGTATTGAACTTCTTGCAATTGGGGTTTATTGCTGATGGGATTTTATTGGTCAGGGTCTTGTTGTAATGTAAAAGTTCCTCTCTACTAATAATGTATCATCTTCTTGATTAGTGGAAGGAAAAATTTTTTCGAGGAATCGGAGCTCAAAGTGAATAAGTATTTTGAAGTTTTAAACTTTAAGAAGCAACAACGGAATGAGATGATGACAAGCGAGAGATCAGGCGGGATGAATTTCTTGAAGATAGGAACGCAGAGTTCTCGAAACCCTGCTGAACTCTTGAATCAAAAAGTGGTGGACAGGACTAAGAATGGCATTCTGAGTAGGCGAGCCCGCTCATCAGTTGCAGAAATAAGGGTGTGTATATTGCAACTTTTAGTAGCATTCTCTGTCTTCATACTTTGGTATTTTTTACCTTGCTATTAATGATGTTTCAATAGTTTCGTGTTACAAGTAGTTCATGGTTAAACGTGCACATATTTTACATAAATAGGCATATGCAGGTATCTGCATGGGTACTCATACTCAAGTTTACTACTTTACATACACATAGGCACGCATACATTAGTACCATGTAAGGAACATTTTTGTTATTGCTTGTCTTTTTGTACCATCAAGTTTGTGCGCATGTCTAATCGTAAACTCCTTGTTCTTTTGGAAGTTCGCAGTTCTTTTCATAGTCGGTTGATTGGAAACATATTGATAGACTTTCAAACTCCTCTCCACTAAAAATGACTGGTTTCATTGTTTTGACTATTGACATTAAAGAAATGTGATACTATTGAAAAGGAAGGAAGAAACCACCTTGTAGGAAGGAATATATAACATGGGGGACAAAAACTATGTGAAAAATAGACAAGAGAACCGTCGTACCATCATGAACAAGACGTGAAGATTCGTCGAGAAAATAAAAGATTCTGTTAGTTTATTGTTCTCTCAAAAGCTAAGTTATTAGGAGCTAGATCAATAATAGTTTTATATTCTTGCACTCCTCCTCACATCACGTGTGGACAATGAGCAATTATGTGGGTCTATGATTAGGAGGCATGCCAATTATAGTTTTATATTCTAACATATTCAAGAGCCATTTGAATAATTAAGAAATCGTACAAGAAGTAAAATCCATGAAAGCACACTACGTTTCTCCTTACAAAAGGAGAAAATACCATCCTTATCCAAACCAAAAATAACGGTAATTTGTTATATACGGTACACACTATTAGTGAAGTTGGCAGAGCAACCCCTTGCAGCTTAAGCTTTCTCTAGTAAATTTTTATTTTTATTTTTTTAAGAAACAAGAACTAAGCTTTCCCTAGTAATGAATTTCAGAATCCATTTCTAATTAACTGTCCATTATCCCGCCTTCCTAAACTGTAGTTGCTTGAAATACTATGGGAGTTACAATTCGAAATTGCTGTTGCAATTATACATA
The DNA here is from genome assembly GCF_000414095.1 of Morus notabilis. Taxonomy (NCBI): domain Eukaryota; kingdom Viridiplantae; phylum Streptophyta; class Magnoliopsida; order Rosales; family Moraceae; genus Morus; species Morus notabilis. Next base: position 392,010 of record NW_010357686.1, read on the forward strand.
TACAAATGGCTTTTTTTTTTTCCTTGAAACATGCAAAGTTTCATGATGTTTACTGTTCTCATATTCCTAAATCGTCTAGTTTGCTTGAAATACTAAGGGTGTTACACCTTAAAATTGCAGTTGTAATTCTACATACGTATATGGTTTTTGTTTGATGAAATAGTGCAAAGTTTCATCGTGTTTCTATTCTTGCATTTCTTAATCATCTAGTTTTCACTTTGACTATTACAAGACATTTCTTTTTTCTTATTCTTTATTCTATATTGTCTTGTAGGCTGAAGGGCCGAGTAATAGCCTTGCAAGGCGGCCAATAATCATGGGAAAAGATAGGGATATGCTTAGAGACTGCAGCGAAGGATCTGATATTGTTGATGAAAAGATTCGAAGATTGCCTGCTGGAGGGGAGACATGGGACAAAAAAATGAAAAGAAAACGCTCTGCCGTTCCTCTTGGCCGACCCTCAGATGATGGAGAGCCCAAACGAGCTATGCATCATAAGCTTAGCAATGATCCGGGTTCATCATCTTGTGATGCCCAAATCTTTAGGTGATATGTTGTTGCGACATTTTACTTTTCCCCCTTTTCTTGTGCCATGGATGCTCGTGATGTTCAAATTCATTTTCCTGTAGTGACCACACAGAATGGGACATTTCTGTCTCGTGTATTGGATTTAAAATTAAGTCTTTTAGATGACTTGTGATATGTGGAATTTCCACCCTTTTTTTTTTTTTTTTTTTTTTCCTTTTCAGGTCAGGATCCTCAAATGGTACTAACAAGTTCGATGGTGCTTCTCTGCCTGCCAGCTCAAATGGCCGTACGTTTACTAAGAATGAGCTGGAGAAGGTCTCTCTTTCAAGGGATTCAATTTCTTGCTTAAGCAAGGAACGACTCAAGGGAAACAATAAGTATGTTCTACTCCTTAAGTTTTGCTCTTGCTCGTCATTGGTACCTTGTTTGTAAAGTTTTTGTTTTATTATTGAAGTTTCTGTTACTTATCAAAAAAAAAAAAAGTGTTGTTGAATTAATCTTCCTTGATATGGTGTTTACTTTTTCTGTGCTTTATTAAATTTTCTAACACGTGACTTCTTTATAACATGTTTAGGTTAAATCTTCGCGATGATAATCAAATGCTTAGCCCTAACCCATTGATTAAAGGGAAGGCTTCAAGGGCACCACGAAGTGGCCCTTTGATTGCTGGAAATGTATCCCCTAATTTTCCCTGCCCATCTGGATCACTTGAGGGCTGGGAACAACCTGCAAGTGTGAGCAAAATTTGTTCGGTAAATGCGGCTATTAATCGCAACCGACCTATGCCGACGGGATCTTCATCCCCTTCCATGGCTCAATGGGGTGGTCAAAGACCACAAAAAATATCTCGGACAAGAAGAACAACTATAGTGTCTCCTGTCTCTAACCATGATGAAGTACAGATATCACCAGAAGGCTGTTCTCCTGAATTGGGGACTAGATTCACTACTTCTGGGACTAATGGGTCCCTTGCCAGGGGCATGTCTAATGGTGCCCAACAATTAAGAGTAAAACATGAGAATATCTCATCTCCAGCCAGATTATCTGAAAGTGACGAATCGGGTGCATGTGAAAATCGTGACAGTAAGTTAAAGGAAAAAGGAGCAGGAAGTGGTGAAGTGGATGACAGAGGTTCAAATTCCTTTCTGAATACAGTTCCTTCGACGTTGCATACAAAGAAAAACAAATTAACTAGCAAAGAAGAAACTGGAGATAGTGTGCGGAGACAAGGAAGGAATGGTAGGGGCTCATCATTTTCAAGGGTTAGCACTTCACCAGTTAAGGAAAAGTTGGAGAATTTGGCCTCCGCAAAGCCACTTAAAAGTGCAAGGCTTGGTTCTGAAAGGAGTAGCAGGTAGTGTGTTCTTTTGGTTGACACTTCACGATTTAAAGAAACAATTTTACTAATGAAACGTTAATGTTTGTAATCTGTATTTATTTCAGTAAGACAGGTCGTCCTCCTCTGAAGAAAATTTCAGAACGGAAAGGCAATGCTCGTCTTGGACATATAAATGCTATTGGTTCTCCTGATTTTGCAGGTATTATGTCAGGATCACTTGTTTCTTGGTAAACCTTGTTAATTACAATTAACAATGCCAAAAGATTAAAATTTGGAAGTTCTAACTTCCAAATCAAGCTTAAAATTATGTTTACTTCAACATACTGGCACTTTCATAGATTAGAAATAAAATTTTCTTGAATTCTCTATTAAGGTAAATTTGGAGATATGAAAGTTAGATGGATTATTCAAATTTGCTTTGGGTAAAATTATCGCTGCAATAATATACTATGGCTTAATTTTATAGGTGATCCAGATGATGACCGTGAGGAACTTTTAGCAGCTGCAAATTTTGCTTGTAATGCCAGCTGTATGTTTCGTTAATCAACATTGTATAGGTTCGTAGAGAATCACATGTATGTTTTTGTGCTAAACTGTTGTTTGCTTTGTTAGATCTTGCCTGTTCGAGTCCATTCTGGAAGCAAATGCAATCAATATTTGCCTCTGTCAGCTTAGAGGAGACTTCCTACTTAAAAGAGCAGGTGGAAACTAAAATATATGAGAAGGTTCAGTTATATCTTTTAAATTTTCCTTTACATTGTAAACAGCCTGACACATTTTTTGCAATATTTTTGTTTTTCTCGCAGCTGAAGTTTATGGAGGAGAATTATGAGAGCTTATGTCAGACGTTTGGCCTTGGCAGTGATACTTTGGTAATGTCACAGAGTAACTTTTTTTTTTTTTTTTGTCTTGTTCAAGTGATCTGGAAGTAGGTAGTTTATGATATTTTTTTTTTGGTAGTTTTCGTTCCTCTAGGTTTTTTTTTTTTTTTTTTTGGTTGTCTTTTTTACTATCTTTTATGGTTTTGATCCATCATTGCCTTTTATGGTAGACTGGTATAATTATTTGGTTCATGTTGGATCTTTATTTTGTGAATTTCTCAGAACAATTGTGTTGAAGAAGATCAAGTTTGGAATCTGGATTCTCTAGGTGGGAAATTAGATTCAGAAAGAAGGAAGATAGTGCCTCCGCTTTACCAAAGAGTATTATCAGCTCTGATCATGGAAGATGAAACTGATGAATTTGAAGAGGACAGCAGACGGAGAGTTATGTGTTTCCAGTACAATGGAGAATATTCTTCTGATGCTGATTTTGAGCGAAGGAACATGGTTAGGGATCCTCAGACTCTTCAGCAGTGTGCTGCCGAAGGATTTTCTTGTAACGGTAATGGTAACTTCACTATGGGGCAAAGCATCCATAATCAACTATTCAGCAATGATTTTTTGAAAGGGGACCATGGAGGTCCTCATTTGGATAATGGGTTCACAGAGTTTTCTGAGAATGGAATTGATGGACCGCTATCTATATGCACAAATGCTTCTGGAATTTCGTCCTTTGACTGTGCATATGAGCAAATGAGTATGGAAGACAAGCTCTTGCTCGAGCTGCAAAGTGTTGGCCTATATCCAGATATAGTGGTCAGTCTTACTATAAGCAATGGGTGGAGAAAGTTATTATAATTTCAACTTGCCAGTTTCTTATGAAACTTTTTAACAATCTCTCACTATTTGTATCCGCATTTAGTTCTCTTTCTTTCTATTGTTCTGATTATTGAATAACCTTGTCTTGTCCCAGCCCGATCTAGCAGATGGAGACGATGAGGCAATTAATTCTGATATTCTTGGATTGCAAAAGGGATTCTTTGAACAGGTTTCATTTGCATCTCCCCAATTTCCAAAACATATTGCTTCATTAGGGCAACATTTCGAAGTTCATGTTTCCCATTTGATATATGCTTGAACAATTACGTTGGAAAACGCCTGTCTCATTGTCCATTTCTTGTACTTATTTCCTAACATATTGTGTATCTATTCACCTTCTGATGCTTTAGGTAAGTAAAACAAAGATGCAGCTAAAAACAATTGCTAAAGCAATTGAAGAAGGAAATGAAGTAGAAAAACGGTAGAATATCCAGTGATCTAACTTGTCTCATTTCTTTTATCCTAGTCATCATAAGTACGTATCAAAAATCATTGTTTTGAAGCTTGTTGAATTTTGTTGTGGTCGGTATTTTTAGGGGCCTGGAGCAGGTTGCCATGGATAGACTTGTTGAATTGGCTTACAAAAAGTTGCTGGTATGTGCTCTTTCTGTCTATATTGTTTTGAGATGTCTCCTGATCTTGTGGGATTTTGTCACTTCTATGTGGTGCATCCTTTTTCTCAGTAACGCTGATGCTCATTTATGTAAAATACATAAATTAACAGCTTGCATAATCATATTATTTACTGTTGGATTGAGAAGATGGAATTATTTGAAGATTGGATAATGAATAAATTAAACCTTATATCTTTTGATTCCTTTAAGATTGCCTTTGGTAGAACATTCGGCTATTTTCTTTTCTCCTTTCAATTTTTCAAAGATAATATACAAAACACAGTTTTTTTTGTTTTTGTTTTTTTGGTAGTTACGTACTCAGTCAGAGCTAGATACTATCAAGTACCATCAGGTATGGGATTCCTATAGTAATAAAAAATGAGATGGGAAGCATGCAGAATATGTCTACCTTTCTTTCTTCCTTTGATCTATAAAGAGACATTATTTCCACGCTCCAAAAAGGAATTTTGCTCCTTTTTTTTCTACTGTGATTTGGTTTAATTTGAAATTGTCAAGTGCCCATTAATATGCTAGACCACATCTAGAACTTTTAGGAGTGGTGGGTGGCGATGGAGGATTTTGTTGTGTTTCTAGACCAAATATTCTAGAACTTACGACAATCATTTTGAATTATTTTTGAAATGTGCTTTCTACCATAAAGTGATTTCTAAAATTATTATAATATTGTGAGGATTTCTTTGTTAAAAAGATACAATTACTCAAAAATTCTTTATTCTCAAATTTGGCAGGCGACTCGAGGAAGTTTTGCTTCAAAACATGGGGTTGCTAAGGTTCCAAAACAAGTTGCTACAACTTTTATGAAGAGGACTCTTGCTAGATGTCGGAAATACGAAGATTCTGGCAAAAGTTGCTTTAGTGAGCCTGCGCTTCGAGATATCATCTACTCTGCACCTGCTCATGGAAATAATCCAGAGTTGACAAGTTGCATGGCCTCAGCTCCTGTTACTCAGAATTCTTTACCAGACCCCAGATTGTCAGGTTTGCCATCATTTTCCATGACTTTTTTTTTTTTTTTTTTTTTTTTTTCAAGGAAGATGCAGATGTTTAAACCGTGGCTGGAATGGTGCTATTAAAAGCTCTTTACCAGCAACCACTTGATAGAGGTCCTTGATTTGGCATCGTCCAGTCATCGTGATCATTACCTCCACTCTTTATTATTTTTATTATTATTATTTTGAAATAGCATACTTAGGGCTTGTTCAGTTGCCTTAACTCACTCAGATTATCTGTACTCAAGTGAATAACTTGGGCGTAGTTTGCGTTCGGCCTTAGCTCACTCGAACTAACACTCGAAAATTTTTTCAAGTCACCACCCATTCTCAAGTTTACCCCCCTCCGATCAATTTGAGTTTACTCTACTGCTCATAATGTTCTCTCTCCTCTCTCTCTCATCACCATCAATATCATCATCAACATTGTCTCTCTCTAAACTCCTCCATTCCCGAGCTCTCTCTCACATCCCCACCACCACCATGTCCATAAACCTCCGATCCCACGCCTTTGCCGGCAGCCCCCTCCGTTCCAAGACCCCAAAATCCGGCGACCCATTTTCTCCTTCCCAAGCTCTCGAGATCCTCAAGACCTGCCTTTTGGATAGCGGCCACGTGGCGGCTTCTACGGATTTCAAGGTCTTGCCGTTCAGGAAGGGGAGGTACTCGGCGTCGTCGTCAGAGGGGATTTGGAAATTGGGTTGTGGGATTGCAAGGAATTGTTGGCGAAGTCCGGGGTTGAGATGGTGGGAGATTATGTCATTTATCTGGGTTCGAGGGCGGAGGATGTCGTTTATTGGGCGGTTGATGTGTCTGGGGAGAGTGGGTTGGTGCCTGAAGGCTTTTTTTGTTGTTTTGTTTGTTTGTTTTTTTTTTTTTTCCTTTTTGGTTTAATTATTGTTTAGAAGGCTTTTTTTTTTTGGAAAAATTTCATAAATGGCTCTGATCTTGAATTATGTACGTAGTTAAAATGATGATGTGGTATTTTAAATTGCATAAAATTAAATAAATTCAAGTAAGGAAAAACATATTTTTTCTCTCCCCACTATTCACAACTCAAGTCTTATTATACACCCAAATACAAACTCAAAAAGATTCTCATATCAAATCATAACTCAAATGTATACAACAAAATACAAACTCAAGTTACAACTTTATCTCATGTTATAACTCAAATTCAACTCAAGAACTACACTCAAGTCACACTCTAAAAGAACATGCCCTTAGTCTTTTCGTTAACCACGTCCTTTTTTTCTTCTTTTTGTGTTACACCTTTTTGCCTTCAAAACAGTTACTAGGCCAAATTCATAGGGTTCGTTTGGTATGATGGTTCAAACTAGCGTGATTCTAGTTTGATTTTAGAACCAGAACTATGATTTATAATTTTGGGTCCAAATCATGGTTCTAAAAGCAGAACCAAAATCAGGAATTTGAACCACCCAAAACCAAGGGAAGGGGTGGTTTTAGAATCATGGGTGATTCATGGTTTAAAACATCACGAGGGTTCAAACCTTGAATCAGAACCATCCTAACTAAATACTGATTCTGGGTGAGTCAAATCAGAACTACTTTTTACTTATTGTAAACAAACACTGATTCTGAACTAGAATTATGGTTCCAGATTCAAAACCCTTACACCAAACAACACCTTGAATATTCTTGTTTTGTAAATTTATATTTATTTCTCTTGCTCTATTATTTTTCAAACTTCTCGTCTAATGAGATCAATTGTTTTAACAATGCATTCTGTTCTGACAGGTTCAGTGGCTGATTGGGCTGAGCGGTATGATCATCATATTGATAAAATTGGGAAGAATTCTCCTGATGGGTTTGGAAATCTCCGCCATTCCTTCGACCAAGATTTTGCCCAAACTGGACCAATAATGAACAGAGTGAAAAAGAGGGAACTGCTGCTTGATGATGTTGGTGGTTGCCCGCCCTTGAAAAATGCATCAAGTTTTGGTAATAATTTATCAGGTGGAGCAAAGGGTAAGAGGAGCGAGAGAGATCCATCCGGCAGAAACTCGGTTGCCAAAGCTAGCAACCACAAGAGTGAACGTAAAACAAAATCAAAGCCCAAGCAAAAGATAGGCCAGCTATCAACTTCAGGAAATGTATCTATTACTACTGGTTCTGGTGAAATTGTTGCAAGTGGTAGCAACAGAAAAAGAGAAGTGGGTTTGATATCCCAAGGGAACAACAATCCGGAGAATCAATCCACAGAGACCAGGGAACCGCCCATGGATTTTCCAAACTTGCAATTGCATGAATTAGAGTCCATAGAATTAGGTGTAGAGAATGAGCTTGATGGGAATCAAGATTTGAGTAGTTGGTTGAACATCGAGGAGGATGGTTTACCAGACCACGATTCAATCGGCCTTGACATACCCATGGATGACCTTTCAGACTTGAATATGATTATATGAAGTGGGTTTGATATCTCAAGGTAACAAAAATCCGGAGAATCAATCCACAGAGATCAGGGAACCACCCATGGATTTTCCAAACTTGCAATTGCATGAATTAGAGTCCATAGAATTAGGTGTAGAGAATGAGCTCAAGATTTGAGTAGTTGGTGAGGAGGATGGTTTACAAGACCACGATTCAATCGGCCTTGACATACCCATGGATGACCTTTCAGACTTGAATATGATTCTATGAAAACAATCATACTGTAAATTTTTCGTTATTATTTGACTTTTTCACATAAAATAGATGTTGCTATTGTCCGGGGACAACATGATGATATAAGTTATGCCTCTGACAATAGGCACTTGTAATTATGCCATTCTTTTTGTATACTCGTCATCCGGGAAAAAAAAAAAAAAAAAAAAAATCTCAATGATTCATGTGATCAGGTATTGTTGGCTTCCATTACAAGTCACATTTTTTAGACCCATGTTTGCTTCTCCATTTTATTGTGAATTGTCGAGTAGTTATTTTTGGCCCGTTATATTCAATGATGGAATTTCATTCCTTTTTGAAGATATTTTTCTTTCTGTGGCGTGATTTATGCTGTGACTTTTTGTCGCCCGAAATCGAAAGCACATTTATAATGGCTTGCCACCTGGGTGTCTAAATCTATGCTAATGTTTCTGGCTAAATTTTGTGCTCAGTTTGCAAACTGATAATCTCTGTCACAATCTTCACAGCTGGTAGTAGGGTATATTCTAGTCTCCAAATGAAATATTCATGAACGATATTCTGATGAGATCAAGAAGCAAAACGTTGCTTTTATGACTTGGTTGTACAACGGAATATACGTGTTATATATATATATATAGCCATTTCGCCTGCTTTATTGGTATTAGGAATTCTAGGTATACTGTAACCCTCTTTGCACAAAACTTGAACAAGTTGTTCGACGGTTCGAAAGACGAACTCCATGTTCGGAAGATGAAGACCCTTGTGGAATTCTTCATCATCAAACTCTACATGTTTTAACGTTTTCTTGTAACTCTCCGTTGCTGATCTGGGGTGACCTCTTGCTACTGATACCTGTTTTTTCAAAGGGAAACATGGGATTTTTTCAAAGGGAAATTGCTAGCGTATATATTAGGACAAAGAAAAGTAAAAAAAAAAAAAAATCTACAATCTAAGCATGGATTGGTTCAACTTTTCATCTAAATTCAGCTTTCCCGTCATTTCACATGTTTAAAATGAATAAAATTCTTTGAAATTTTCAGATTTTGTGGAATTTTTCTCTATGAATTATTTGGTTGGGGAAGTTTAGATTATGCAAACAGAGAGAACAACAATAATAATGAGAGAAGAAAAACATGAATGCTAGAGAGAGGCTATTCACCAAATGCCGTTTTCCCAGCTCAGAGAGCCAAAATCTCCATTCTGGCATAGCCCTCCCAGCAATTTTAACAGAAATGTTGGCCAAGCTGCTACGATGAAACTCCACTTTGTCCAAGCCATGTGTTATTCCAGTGCCTATTGCTTTGACATAAGCTTCTTTCAGAGACCAATATCTACAACCACCATAAATCATTTTGGTTAAACATGCTCTCTCTTTTTCCTGTGGAGCTTTCATAATCTTGAATCAACAAAAAAGTTGAGCAACATATATGCAAGGTTAAAAAAAAAAAAGCCATTTTTTAGGGAAAAAGGCAGTCTCTGGTCAAACACCAGATAGAAATAGTTGGATCCATTGAGAGGAGAAAATAAATCTCAAAATTGCAACTTTTGTGAATTTCCTTTACATCTTTGACTTATATAGCATTGGAAATAATTTTTATTTTCCTTTCTTAGCTAAGAAATATGATTCCAGCTAGATGGTATAAATTTAAAAAAAAAAAAAAAAAAATTGTCACAGAATAAAAAATAATAATGAATTTGAGCCATGTGCCATTTTAATGCAACTAGTTTGCCGGAAAACAAGTATGGTACAGTAACAGATTCATGCTAGCCGCAAATACTGCATGGTGACCGTGAACTCTCAAAAGATGCGGAAAAACGGTCTGATTAACCAGTTTGAGTCTAAGTTGACATGCAACATTCTTGGTCACAGAATGGTTTATGAAATAGATGAAGTAAGACCATACCTATAAAATTCAACCAAAATATCATCACAAGTGCCTGCAGAAACTATGTTATCCCATTCCAAACTTGAAAAATAGAAGGAGAAATTGTAAATGAAATCAATAACTGTCTCTTTCCAGGGAATGACAGGAGAGACGATGTCCAACCCCACGAGGCATAATGGCTCGGAAGCTATAGCCACATAGTCACCATGATGCGATGTGTTAAAGTTGAAGTTCGGGAATTCCGTGCTAATCTCACCATATTCCTGAAAACAAAAGACTGTAAAAGATTTTTCTCAAAACCCGAAAGCATGAATTAAGATATGCCAGGATACTCATTTCCAGGTCAAAAGAAACTATAACCACCTGTTATTGTCATTAAGTTTCTCATCATTCATGTTAGCCAAAAGAATTGCCATTTCTATGTGAAGTTTTGGTGGAGCAACCTACAATTCAAAGTCTCAAACTCCTAAAATCATTTATTTATTTTGCTTAAAGCGTAAATAAAAATGCAAGATACCATAAATTCTTAACATGGTTCTTGGTCAACCTGTAAAAGATGTGATGAGAAAATAGTTGCTTGTTTTGCTTACTAGATAAGGTTTGCCTTCCAAAGTGCGCTTGATGACAATTTCATTATTGGGAATTCCCAAAACTTCGTGTACAAGAGCATACTGAAGCAGTCGGCTCACAAGCGCCCTCTTTCTATCTTCCAACCGTACAAATCTATGAGTGTAAAAGAAACATTCAAAGGTCATCGGTCCTTCAAACACCATATGAACCGAAAAATATTATTTGAGACAGTTCAATGGGCATATGTAGAATTGAAAGAGAGACAAACAACCGTGATAAATCTGTTATTCATAAGTCAATAAAGGTTTTGTAAACACCATCTACAATTTTCTTTGTTCTGCATTCAGTTTCTGAAAAATGGAAGTACATTGATGTAGGATCAATATAAGAAAAAGAATAGAGAGAGAATGATAGACTCAAGATAGGGAAGAAAAAGCCACTCGAGAGGGAAATCGAGGGAATCTAGAGAGAGAAACAAGAACTCAACAGAGATAGACCGCTTATTTCGATATTTATTAACCATTTTCTATAGTCCGAATCAAATTACAATGCTATTATACTTATAGGAAAACCAAATAATAATTGGAAAGTAAAATAACACGAAATATGGAAACTCTGGTAATGAGAAACTAACCCCATTTCTAAAATAGTATAAATTCTTAATCAAGCAAAATAGGAAAATAGACCGAAATAAAATATGCAATGTTGACAATGGAAAACTACCCTAATAAAATAAATCCCTAATGAAATGGAAAATAGACAAATATTAGATATATCATTCTGCATCATACACAGGTTAACATTGCACATTATGGGGAGTTACTAAAGAAAGGAAATAATTTTTTCGAGGGAAAATAGGGAAGTGTATGGAATAAGTGAAAATAGTTTCTGGTAGTAAACAAATCAATCTACAAGGGAATAAACTGCTATCCCTTTGATTATTTTAGAGTACAAGGAATATCAAAACAACCCCGGATTTTAGTTTGCCAAACGAAAAGCTAGAAAAATAAAGAACAGAATATAAAAAGTTTTGCTAACACATTGCACGACTTCATTCAAGTCCTCAAGAATGGAACTGCAAATTTACTTCAGCTAAATCTCAACAAACAAGGAATGTTTATGACATAAACAAAGACGAGTATTATAAGCTACTTGTTATATTGGAAGAGAAGAGAATTTCTCAAAATAGTTTTACCGAAATTCAAGTTTTGTTTCAGTCATTATTTTAGATTTCCTTTCTGGGTTTTTCATGGGATCGGAAGACAAGGGAAATAGAAGAAGAAAATTAATCAAAGGAAAAAAAACAAAAAACAAAAAACAAAAAAGAGGAAGAGAAACCTGATGATGGAGTTGTGGTCGTGCAAAGGAAGAAGGGAGAGGGCAAAGGAGAAGTCTTGGGGAGTTGGGTCCCACTTTGATATATCAACTGCCCATCTCTGAACTCCTCTTTCCATTCCTGACAACCGACCAACAAACAAACAGAGCTTTCTTCTTCAGATGACAAAGCTGTCCGTGTACATACATTTATATGTGTTTCGGCTAATCCAAAGAATACCATTTAATTAAGGGTTATTTACCTTGATGGCCGTCGAGGATGTCTGACTTTATTCTTAGAGATGTTGTCAGCTAAATTTTGTGACAGCCTTCATAAAATAGACAGTTTTCACCTCTCAATTATTGAATTACTGCTAGTAAAAAATAATTTACGTCCTAAGAAATCTTTATTCATGTGAAAAAAATTTATTTATCAGAAATAAAAAGTAAAATTTATGTGAAAAAAATCTTTTTATTAGTCAAATGAAGGTCGTGTTTAGAATTGATATCGTTTTTATTTTTCACGTTTTTTAAGAAACAAAAAATGAAAATTTTTTTCAAAACGGCGTTTAACGTAATAAAGGTAAAAAATGGAAATAAAAATGATTTTTTAGTTTAGTGTAAAATGAGAGAGAAAGAGAGACATTAATAGATTTTTTTACACTGAAAATAATCTCTTGATAAAACTACTAAACACATTTTTAAAAATAATTTATGTCTGAGATTGAAAACGTTTTCATTTTCTATCCAAAATAAAATTATTTTAGAACAAGTTCCAAACGCGCCCGAAATATTTACACAGTAAACTGTTATTTATTTTAAATAATTTTAAAATATATTATTTATTTAATTTCATTTCATTAATCTATTATTTAATATATATATATATATATATTATTTTAGGTTAGTTTTCTGTTGACACGAACAAAAACTATTCATTAAAAGATCTCATCCCGACTTGGTGGCATGCACAAAGATATCTATTATATTTTTCAATTTTCCACTAAATAATTTTTAAGGTCCCAATACAGTTTTTGAGTGGAGAAAACTTTCCGACAAGATTTTGAGGTTCTTTCAATAAAATGATCGATTCTGGTGAGATTTTAATGTAAGGTAAATGTTTTCATAAGCAACTTTCAAACTCACTTCTCATGATTTCAATCGTTTAAATGGTCTAGTTTGGTGCTTAGTTAGCCCATCAACTCTTTTAAAAGCTCTACAATTACATAAATAGGATCCCTATGGGTGCATTTAGAACCGATTCTAAAATAATTTTATTTTTTATATGAAATTAGAAATGAAAACGTTTTTAATTTCAGACATAAATTATTTTTAAAAATGCGTTTAGTAATTTTATTGAGATATTATTTTCAGTATAAGAAAAATTAAAATTCCGTTTGATTATACAATTTTGAAAATATTTAATAGTATTTTAAAGAAAATATTAAATAATTCATCTTCTTTTTTTCCACTTTACCCTCATCTCTAAAATGGCATAAATGACAGGAAAATAAATGGTAGAAATGGTAGAAAATATATTAAATAATCTGTAAGCTGCTCAGAGGAGTAAGGGAGGAGAAAATGACAGAAATGAAAACGATTTATTTCCATTTTCAGTTTTTCTCTCATATTACATTAAACCAAACACCGGTTTTATTTCCATTTTTTGTCCTTCATCTACTCCAAACGCAATCTCCTTCCCAATTTTATTTTTTTCTTCTTAGAAAACGTGAAAAACGGTTTCAAAATTGAAACCAAACACGCAATATAAGTTGTGATTAACGGTTTCAAAACTGAAGCCAAACATGCAGTATAAGTTGTGATTTGTGTGTCAATGCAATCTTAACTAACCAAAATCTGACTGGATGTTCTAATTAACCATTTTACGATAAATGCACGAAGCCCCAGGACTTTCCCGTTTTCTTGTAGCCCCGCCCCACTTTTCGAATATTTGCCATGAAAAGTGATATTTATCTCAATGGAAATAAAACTCCCTCACTTATAACATGGTGGGTCTCACTTACTTATCTAACGGAACTCACTTTATGTGAGTAACGCAACTTTAACCTTATCGGAATGAATAAAAGTGCTTATTTGTCATTGCTAGTCATAATATTCCATTTAAAAAAACACATCTCAAGAGGAGCTCACTCTCTCTCCTCACAATTAAGACTTAATTATTTATGTATGTCACAATATCTTAATTGCATATAGTAAGTGAAGCATCGCCTTTTCTCAATAAATTCTATAATACTAAAGAACAGTTCACTTGTGATTTTAATTGGTATAAATTGTTAGAAAAATGGTCAGGTAACACATTTTGAGGTTTGATTTTGAGGAAAACCTCCTTTCTATTAGTAACAGGTTAATATGCATTTATGATATAAATTATATTTATATGCTTAAAATAATGCATGAGTGAATAACAAATTGATTTTCAAAGTGCTCCTCCAAGCCCTATAAAAGGGACCTTCCGCACCTCATTTGACACACATTAAAATTTTAAAGGTCTCGTTCATTTCACCGATTTGAGTTTTCAGTTTTACGTTTCTACAGTAAAAAGCTCTCAGAAAATGTTACATTTAACTTTTTTTGCTACAGTGAAAAACTCTCAGAAAATGTCACATCTCAGCTCGAATTAAAAACTCAAATCTGCGAAATGAATGATGCCAAAGTAATTCTATCTCTCAAGAAATACTCCTCTTTAGAGTGTTCTTAGACTATTTGATGTGATAGCCTTTGGATGACTCTTCAGTTGTCCGGAGTAACATTTATTTCTGCTCATTTCTATATCATTGCTATTTCGTTATATTTCAGTTTCTGTAATTTTCTGATTATTCTATTTCTCTTATTTTCAGTTCATATATTATTTTGGCTAACAATGTTCAAGCAGATTACCTTCAAAGGCGAACATGTTGCTCGAATTGGAGAACTGCTGTCTTTGGGTTTTTTTCTTTTTCCCTCCCCTTTCCTTCTGTTTCTGGGTTCATATGTGTTTCTTATTGTTTCATCTCTTTTTTTTCTTTGTTTTTACTGATTCAGCTGGAAAAAGGAAAATGCATATTACACATATATTATACATACACGGATTTGCTAATCGTATGCATTGCATCTTTTGGTTTAAGATTTTGATAGGATTTCATAAACGTTTTGCACATTCGTTTTGTCTATTTCATTAACTTTTTGTGTTACGTTTGGTTGTTCATATCAGATTGTTCTACACACACATATATATAATTAATACTATAACCTACAGTTTATTTATTTATTTATTTTTGTTTGGAGAAAGGGACTTGATGTTTAGGTGTTAATGATTTATTTCCATTTTTGATTTCATTACTATTTACGGCCCTTATTTTTAGGTTACATAAAAAAAAATGGCCGTTTATTTGAACTTATATTCCTTCTTATAAGATGACAAAAGTCTCGATTCGAATTTTTAGTTTTAAATTTTTACAGTTAAAAGGTCTCAGAAAATGTCACATTTAATTTTTTTTACTACAGTTAAAAACTCTCAGAAAATGTCACATCTAACTTTTTCTGATACAGTTAAAAACTTTAAAAAAATATCACATCTCAACTTAAATTAAAAACTCGAATCCGCGTTGCAAACGAGGCCAAAGCTTTCGGTCTCACAGGTCACAGTGTCTACGTGTACATGTTTTTGTGGAGATTTGTACAGTTAGATTTGAAAAAGTGGACGGGCTCAGTTTTTCGACTATAAAATTTATATAAGAAACTATTTATTCTACGTGTAAAAGAAAAAAAAAACATGTACTACAGATCATACGTTGAAGGATTCTCCTTTTTTTTTTTTTTTTGGTTGATAAAGACATGCATGTCTTCTTCCGCTAATCCAAAGAATAGACTGTTTAATTAAAGGTTTATATCCCTGTCAGTTTTTAATTTTATTTTATTTTTGTGCAAATCAAAAGAAGATAGACCGTTTAATTAAAGGTTTATATTCCTGTTAGTTTTCAATTTTTTTTTTTATAATTTTTTTGCAAATAAAAAAATAGAAATATAGAATGTCAACTGGCACCGAAACAATACCGATACGATCTTTTTTTTTTCTTCACCTGATCATAAAATTCCCAAAACAAACATGTGATTTCAACAAGTTCATTCTTCTTTTTTTCCTTCTACAAAACTGCTCTGCATAATTCCTTGAAATTGAACCCCTTTCACTAAATAATTCAAATCTGCTTATAATGGCAAATGGATTGGTGTCTAATTTTCAACTAAAATTGTTATTTAAGAAGATATGGCACTTTACGTTGGTAAGTTTTATTTTAAGACTTTTATCATATTAGTAGATATATTATTATTTTTGTTTTTCATTTTGGGTGGAGTCTATACCTTATGCAAAGCCAAGTGTGTATTTACCGTTAAACTATGTTTACAATCACTGTATTAGCAAAACACAGCAAATTTGTCCGAAAGCTTGAAAAAAAAAATCATGTCTTCCCGAGTAAAAATTACACACAAAGTTGAATTTCAAAAGTTTTCAACTGAAACTTACCTACATATTCATTAGTAAATTAATCGGAAATAGGCAATATGAAAAGCTTAAAAAAATATATAGGCCAATTTTTAGTTATAAAAATTAATAGGCCATAACTTGTCAAGTTATGATTTATAATGTGACGACCCTCCTATGAGGCCGCCACTGTAACTTAAACTTTAACTTGTACTTACTGGGGTTT
>NW_010357686.1:420187-422407 GCF_000414095.1 Morus notabilis
TGCTTTGGATATCACATTAAATTCTTATTCGCGTAATATCTTGAACTGTTTACAGTCTTGAAATTAATTCTAGACTGAACAAATTCTAAATTTAACTTTCCTGCGTTAATTTTTGGAAATGACGTTGTTTCTGACGGTGTCAACTCCCGAGTTCACATTGTACCCTTCTACTATGGATATTTATCTTCTGACTTTAACCTAGCTGTCTGGCAATTAAGGATTTTCTATTCTTTTAAAATGTCAGTGCGTTTTTTTTTTTTATACGCTGCTAACATCACGCTATGTTTGGAGATTCTTAAAATTAAGATTCTCAAACTATACTTGTACTGAAAATTATTCCGCCTTAAAGTACGACGAGAATTTATCGATCGAATTTACTTAATCGAAAACATGAACTTAACATGAAATCTGCTACTGAATTTAGGAATACATATATTAATTCCATAAATCCTTCAGTCACATAATATTTATCTAAGAAAATCCTTGGCTTAAATACATAAATTGTATTATTTAAGGTCTGGGATTTTCTCAGTCATTACATATAATCAGATGAGTTATGGACAAACTTGTCAAGTTATGGTTCATAGTCAGACAAATTATGGACAAAAACCGTGAATTATGGACAATAACTTGTCAAGTTATGGTTCATAACCAGACAAGTTATTGACGAAATTAGTAATTTGGCATATTTATTAACTTATGTAAACTATTAGCCTATTAATTTTAATGCATCTCAAGTCTTTGCCTATTTCCCTCTTTCTCCCTAAATTAATTAAGGACATTACTCTTAATATAGTTTGTCCAAAACCTTCAACTTGGATAAAAATGAAAATTCTTTCTGCATATCTAATTAGGTGGCCAAACGGAAGGTACATAGAAGGCATGGGAACGAGCTAAACTTCACCATCTAGAAGCCTAAAAAAACCAACATATCAGACAAAAAACACCCTAAACCTAAAGCTTAAAAATGAAGAGAGAGAGAGAGAGAGATAAAGATTGGTACTACAATCAACGTAAGCACTACGCAAAGGTATGCCTTAGAATAGTAAAGAAACGGTATTATACTGTTTTAGGGGATTAGTTGTACTAACCAATAATGCTATTGTTATCTCTTGAGCACATCAAAACACCTAATCCACCTATAAATAACTATTTTCCCACATTCGTTCACTCTATTGAAGGAGGGAAACCAAAAAAAAAAAAAATGTTGAAGAAATTCTCAAAGAGATATGTGAAGCTGCACAAGTGCAAGCTCCGGCAAGATGACCCGTGTTTGATGCCGGAGAGCGAGCACGGTAAAGGGTTTTTCTTGGCGGAGACTGAGCCGTACAGGAAAGAAAGAAGTGGCGATGAAAAAGAAGATAAACAAGAGACACCAAGGAGGACACAACTTTTAGAAACCATAGATAAGGCTCTTCTAGCTAGGCAGATGCAAAAAGCACAAGTACCACAACCACAATTGCCTTTGGCTTTAGATGTTGCATCAAGAAAATGACCCTGTAAACGGGCAATATGTTGGTATTGGTGAAAAACCAACGAGGTTAAAATATTTGTTGTATGATCAACTATATAGATTGTTAATATTGCTTTTTTTTTTTTTTTAATTTCCTTGTTAATATGTGTATTCCCCTTCTCTTTTTTCTCTACCATTTTGCTTCTTTCGTTGTTACCCTTTTAGATTGTTTATGATAAGCATATTTTTCACTTATATTCTACTTCATGATCAAAAAACGGAAATAAAAATGATTTTTTAATTAAAATAAAATATGAGAGAAATGAAAAACGATTTTTAGTCGTTTTTCATTTTTTGTTTCCGTTTTCTCCTCTCTCAAGCAGAGAGAGAGAGACGTTAATTATTTTTTTATACTGAAAACAATCTCTTGATAAAACTAACAAATACATTTTCAAAAATGATTTTTGTCTAAGATTGAAAACGTTTTTATTTTTATTTTCATACAAAAAATAAAATCATTTTAAAACGAGTTCCAAACGCACTCTATAACTCTCTTTCTTTGTTTTAATTAATTAGGCAGATTATTAAAGCTATTCTCTAAATTAGGTGTGTATATTGTGTGAAGAACACAGTCGAATCTAAGTTAATCTATATAACGTAAACAAAAGGGCACACAAGGAAGGAAAGAAACACACTAATACTTGCTATATTGGGAAAAAAAAAAAAAAAAAAAAAAAAAAAAACACAAAAAAATTCAATTAAAAAAC
>NW_010357686.1:422425-444961 GCF_000414095.1 Morus notabilis
AAAAAAAAAAAAAAAAAAAAAAACTACTCAAAATAATCTCATTAAAACGCAATTTCTGAGAAGGAAGAACTGCTATGAAATTCTTATGTGTCTCAGATGAGAAGTGCATGGTCCATTTTATAAGGTTCATATGAGATAATAGTTTCGTCTCTTTTCCATGTGAGATAAGAGGTTTTTTCTTTAATTTTTCTAATTTCATGGTATCACTTGGAGAGTTAATTTCTCCTTCAATTAGTGAATCTTTTTAAGTATATGAATATATTATTTCGACCTCCTCATAACGGATAACATAAATTCATATTGACTCGTTATTAATACGAATTGAGTCCTCAAAATCAAGTCTCAAATTGGCACCTCAAAATGGGCTACCAAGCCAGTTTTTAACAATTAACGTAGTTAGTATTATAATTTATATGTCAATTGATGAAAAATTCTAATTATAGAGTTTCGAACTATCCAATCGCATTGAATTTTAGGTGGAGTCTGCTTAGAGTCAAAAATTCAAAATCAATAAAAGGTTTTCTACAATGTATATATTATGGCCAAAATATTTATTTACTATTCAGCCGCTAAACATTTTCCCATTTAAACGATATTTTAAATAGATAAGATCCGGGACAATAAAAACATGCACTACCATGCTCAACTTTTTCATTCTTTAATGTACAAAAAAACTACAATAACATTGATAATCATAACAAGAAATTTCATTTTATATCTTTATTATATCTGAGCCACCACCTTGTCCTGTCCAACTCCGCAATCTTTCGGATGCTTGTTCTACCTGTAAATGTAATAGAATGAAATTGTTCATCATTCTAATAGCAATATTTCTTTTAATAACTTTCTCATAAAATCTTTGAAATGCTTCTTTTTTTTTTTTTTTTTGGAATGTATATAACTATCTTTACCTCTTTATTCCAGTTGGTTTTGTAAATGATATATACAAGAATAAGAGTCTGCAAAAATGTCCCACATATCATGCCTATCCAAATTCCCTGGAACAAAAAATGTCCATTAAAATGTTGTTAAGCTGATTACTAAATGAGAAAAAAGCTCTAAAATAATAGATGAAGCATTTGACTTCATCTATATATGCTCCATTTGAAAAGAATCTCTTTCTAATTTCTCGAAAATATTTTACCTCCACTTTTAAATTGGTTTTATAGCCAAGTAGAAATCCAAGAGGGAGCCCAATAAGATAATAACAAAACAAGTTTATGTAAGCTACTAAAGCTTGCCAACCTCCTCCTACAGCAACACCTGCCAAAGAAAAAAGTTACAGCCTATTAATTGGACGAGAAAAAAAGAAAAGAAAAAAACAAAAACTTATCTAAACACTTTTATCTTGTAAATAATGGTGCTATTGTGTGGTATTTTAATACAATACAATTTAACCCACCATCTAGAATGAAGCTTTTTAAGTGCAGCATTTGATTTATTAGTAGCAATGTTAAACGTTATCCTCAAATAGAAGACACCAGCGATGTTAAACGCTATTCTCGAATAGAAAGTCTCAGAGATGAAACTCACCTTTTATTAGTAGTGATGCTTAGCACCGGTGGTGGCCGTAAACATTTTTCTTTCATAATTCTTATAGGTGGGATTATAAATTTACCCTTGTGATTCCTAAATTACCATTGTGAAAGTACAAAAGCTTCCTTCTTTTTTTTTTTTTTTTTTTTTTTTTTTTCCTGAGATAACTGGCTGAACACTATTAAGAACCATGGTTATACCAAGAAGAAATGCTAAACGAGAGACTGCTTCTTTCATTTCCTCACTATCGGTAAAGATTATGGCAAAGCGGTCCTTGGTTAACAAGATGATTGAGGCAAAGATAATTCCAATGCAGAGAGACTCAATGCAAGTGACAATAACGGAGTACTTTGCAGCCCTTGGATGTCCTGATCCAAGCTCATTGGAGACTCGGACACTGAAAAAAGAAGTGAAACAGAACGTGTTAACTTGCAGGCTGGTGAAACAAACATATTTGGGAAGTATGAAAAACGACAGAAAATTTCTTACCTTATGGCTGCGTTGATCCCAATGAACAACATGCCTTCCCATCCATTTATATTCATGCTGAAATATTATGGCAATTTAAAATTTGTTACCACGGATTTCAATTCAGATTCAAACGGAAAAAAAAAAAAAAAAACATATATTTGGCACCTATGTCACGCATGTCAATATTTGTACATGATTACACATATATATATATATATATATATATATTTGAAACGAGCCAAATAATGAGGTAAGAAAAATGCTAAATATTTCGACTCACCGAGTCAGGATGTGAGATTGGAGATGGCTCCATAGTGGGGTCGACCACTTAAGTGACCAAATCCAACTCCAACCTGAGTCGGAATATATGGGAATGCTCATAAAGAAAAGAGTACCTTTATTTGTCTCTACACAAGACAAAGAAAGGATGCTGCATAGGAATTTTCAGAGAGAAAAATACCAGGTAGCTAAAGATGATGCTTCAACATTGGTTGGTAAATTTAGCAAATATTAGTTCAGTTATAGGATATAACTGATTTGTCATTAGCCCTATGGTACCAACATTGTTCTAACTGCAAATAATCTAATTAAGATTTTTCAAATTTTATTTTCAAATGGAGATCATATCTTACCAAATTGAAAGAGAACCAACTGCAATAATAGGGTCCTCAAGATGTCCAGTCAGAACAATTATGGTCATAAAATACCAAATCTCCAAACAAAGCATCACAGCTGAGGCAACAGAAAGCTTCACAAAAGCCCACATATCCTTAAAAGCCAGCCATGACAAACCCTTCCAGCCATCCTTGCACCAACCCACAATGTAAACCACCTGCGCCACCGCCACGCCCCAGGCGGAGATGTCATACGCCGCTGCAGCGCCACCAGTGCCCCACCCGAAGACCTTGATGAAGAGATAGAGGATGCCTGTGTGCAAGACAAGGGCTGCAAAACCAACCCAGGCCAGAATTGCCACTCTGCTCTGTGCCTGCAAGAACTTTTGTGTTGGAAAATTGATGGCAAGGGAGAACATTTGGGGTATGATTTGGATCGAGAATTTCCCCGCGAGGTCGGCGATTTCGTCTTCTTGACCGAGGAGTTTGAGGATCGGGGTTGAGTAGATGTAAAGGGGTAGAAGAGCAATGCAGGTTGTGAATAGAATTATCCATGAGCGTTGCATGTAAACTCCTAGCATATCTACTTGGCCAGCGCCAAATGCCTGTCCACATAATGTCTCTAGTGCACTTCCCATGCCAAGCTGCAAATTCTCATGTAATATCTAGTTAGATTTTGGACAAGAATCAAATGTCTTAGATTATGATGAAAATTTTTCCCACCATGAGTCCCAATGATTTTATAATATCAAACATTCAATTGGATTTCAGTATTTATGCTTATATATTTGATACAATTTTTTTTTTTCATTTTTTTAAGAAATGGATTGCATACATAGCCAATGATAAAGTCAACTCTGACTTTCAAATCTCCCACTCTAAGTTCCAAAAATAAAAATAAAAAATAGATTCTCTTAAATTATATCTTGAGACAAGATCTCTACCCTTGATTTTATTTTGTTTCTGAATAAAAGAAAGACGAAAAAAATAATGGGTCGTAAACTAGGAGGCACTAAGCTCTTTCTTTTTTTTTTTTTTTTTTTTTTTTTTTTTTTTTTGGCACAATGCTTAATATGTTATTTTGGAGCTTACTTGGCCTGTCATTGTCAGCAAAAGTGTATCATACAAATAGGTTTGTTCTCATAGTCTAGTCTCCTATAAACTCGATAATGTGGGGTTAAAAAAAAAACAGAGAAAAACAATTTACGGGTATTTACTTTGACCAAAGATTCAATGTCAGATTTGTCTGGTTTTTCATCAAGCACGTTTTGTAAAACTCTTTTACTCTCAACAAACAATTGATATTCCACGATGTAACGATCCTTTTATATTGTATTAACACTTAAAAAGATGTTAAAAACAAAATCTACATCAAATATTTTTCAATTAGAAAATCAGCATAAAACTTGTTGCACAATAACATGTCAGTTTTATCAATAAGAATATTAAGCCAAAAAAAAAAAAAAAAAAAAAGGGAGGAAAATTACCAAGAATCCAAAAGAGAAATTTGCAATGACAGAAAGGGAAATGGCAACAGCAGAGAGTTCCACATTCCCAATATGGCCCACAAAGACATTGGTGAAAGAGTTAATCCCATAATTGCACCAAATATTAAAGGCTATTGGCCCTGCAATTGCCCAGAACTTTGACGACTCCAAACAACATATGTTTTTGGCGTCTCGAAAGTTGTGCACCGCTGGGTAATCTTCCTCTCCTTCTCCCTCTATCTCACTGGGCCCCACAAGCTTTGTTGGCGCATATTGGAGCTCAGCAGACTCCAAAATTGAAGAAGAAGAAATCTCATCAAACCCAGACGGTGGTAACGACGTCGTTTCACCGTCAGAGGACGACATTTCTTCCATGAGCACTGCTTCATGGTCTTCTAATAATTCCTTGTTATTACCTATTTTTACTGGTTTCTAAGGGACCCCTTTTTTTTTGTCTTTCTTTCTTGTTGTTGCTGCTTCAAATGTTTCAGATCCAACGTTGAAAACTTGTTGAAGCAAATTGTTTTGTTGTCCTTTTTTTTTCCTTCTTCTTCTTCTTCTTCTTTTGAAACTGTTGATGTGGGATTTCCGGTTCAACAGTTAGGCCATTAAGTGCCCTTAAGTTAAGTCTAGGTCCCTTATTAATAGGATCATTAATTAATTATATTTTAAACTGTTTGTCCCTTATTAATAGGTCCCTTATTAATTAATTATGTGAATTTCCCTTCTCTTTTTTTTCTCTACCGTTTTGCTTCTTTCGTTGTTACCCTTTTTGATTGTTTATGATAAGCATATTTTTCACTTATGTTCTACTTCATGATCAACTCCCTTCATTTATTCAACTTTCCTTTGCCAACAAATTTTATGATAATACTCCACGTAATCAAAATGCATATTTTTCCTTTACCTACGTGTTGTTGCGCAGAGAATATGGATAATAGAAAGATGGGAGCGAAAAAAAATGGAGAAATATGTGTAATTTTATTTGATTGGGAACCATAGGAAATTATACGCATGCACATGAATTCATGCACAAGAATATATATATATATATATATATATATGTATGTATATACAGAGGAAATTTCTATGTTAAAAGTTAGACAACCGGTAGGGTGGAGAATTTTTTTTTTTTTTTTTTTTTTCCGTCGGCCTTCTTGGCATCAGTCTGTTTGTCTGTCCAACTCCGACCGCTCTCTTCGGGGGCTGAACATTTCTCAAACTGATTCCCAAGTACAAGCGCCGTTGCGGGCGGGATCCTCAGAGCCTTCCATCACTTGTCACCAGTTCCACAGCTCAACGTTGGGCCTCCAGCCAATTTAATGGCTCGCTTGGTCACAGGCCCACGCTACTAGGCCCAGCTATTAATTAATTTATGTGAAGAAGCTTCGTTATTTCGTGGATTCGAGTTTTTAATTTGAGCTGAGATATGACATTTTATGATAACTTTTTATTGTAGCAAAAAAAGTTAGATGTGACATTTTTTGAGAGTTTTTTACTGTAGAAATTTAGAACTGAAAACTCAAATCGGTGAAATAAACGAGTTAAATTACATCACCTTTTCCGATGCGGAACACTAGTTATTCTTACATGTGTCAGCTAACTCGGCAAAATGCTCGACTTTTTTTTTTGGTTAATAAGCTTTCAAAAAAAAAAAAAAACTTTAAAACATATTAGTAGATTAAGGTTCCGTTCATTTCACCGATTCTAGTTTTCAATTCACCGATTTTAGTTTTTAGTTTGAGATTTCTACAGTAAAAAGTTCTCAAAAAATGTCACATCTAACTTTTTCTGCTACAATGAAAAACTCTCAGAAAAATGTCACATCTCAGCTCGAATTAAAAACTCAAATCCGCGAAGTGAACGAGGCCTAAGTTTTTTATTCATTAGATTTGTATAAAATCATGTAAAAATTAAAAAGTACTTATATATAACAGTTAAAAAAACTGGTCTACTAGTACGCGAGGCGTATAGAGAATCTCAAAAAAAAAAAAAAAAAAAACTACACTTTGATTTGTTTCAAAAAAATACACTTTGATTCATTTTTAATGAAACTGTCTTTTGTAGGCCGTCCTACTAGTATAATTAATTTTTTGACCGTTGAATCTGATAAAAAAAAGATTAAAAAATATGTAGAATAGATAATTTTTTATGTAAATCTGACGGCTGAAAAAATTGAAATTGCTAGTAGTTTTATTTTTCTGATCTTGCGGGAGAAATCTCATTTTTAATAAAAGAAAACCAAAAAAAAGTTTGGCCACCTATATGAAATTACACTATTTACAATTTATTGGTAGGGGCACTCACTCTACATCACAGCAATTACAAGTGTCTAGTGTCAATCCGCAATTAAACAAAAAATTATAGCTCTCTTCCTTTGTTTTAATTAAGCAGATTATTAAAGAGTTAATTTCATTTTTAACTCTTAACTATGCAATTCGTCCCATTTTGATTATTGAATTTTAAAACATTGCACGCTCTCGAACTATGCAATTTATCCCATTTTCCCCTCTCATAATTATTTTTTCTTTTCATTTTAATTCACAAGAATCATACCTCAATATATAAAATATTTTACAAATATCAAACCTTGAGATCGGGTTTCAAGAGCAATACGATGTTGAATTTATATTTTTAAAAAATTTTATTTTAATCCTTTAACTCTTAAAAATTATATTTTCACCTTTAAAAATTATATGATAAAAAGTATAATTCAAAATTACAATAGACGTTAAAATATTATGAAAGCTTGATACTGGGTTTCAGGACTAATGTGATGTTGAATTTATATTTTAAAAAATTTTATTTTGTTCTTATAACTTTTAAATATTATATTTTCACCCTTTAATTTAAAAAAATTATGATAAAATTATAATTCAAAATTACAATACACTAGGTAAAATATTTCACAAATATCAAAGCTTGAGATCTTATTTTAGGACCATAGGGATGTTGAATTTATATTTTATAAAAATTTTATTTTAACTCTTTAAATTTAACAAATTATGAGAAAAAGTCTACTTCAAACTTAAAATCGACCATCTTACATCTTATTTTCAATCATACTCATTCTAATTATCAAAAAAGAACAAAAAAAAAATAGATTAATTACAAAAATTCTCTATAAATTATCGCCTTTGTAACACCTTATTCTCCGATCTTTAAAACATAATATCTATATATTGTGTATGAAAATATTAATAAATATTTCCTTTTGTTAGAATTTCTAACATAATTGACACTTATCAATTGTTCTTACGTAGTTTGATGCAAAATTACTCTTCTATTATTCACTTTTAAATTTACATTTTTTAAAAACATATTTAAAATTTCATTTAATATCATAATAAATAAATAAAATTTTTAATTTTACTCTTCTTATTGATTAATTAATTAAAACTTGTTAAGTAACAATAAATAAAACATAATTTTTAAATTCAAAATATATTTTTTAATTTAACTTGAATCATGTACCACGTAGTTTTCTATTAAAAACTTTAACAGAAAGAGTTTTTTTTTTTTTTTTTGGTCAAAAATTTATAGTTTAAGAGAAACGAACGTTATATGTTTTGAAGATGCAGGAATAAAGTGTTACACGAGTTAGGAGAATTTTGGTAATTAATCAAAAAATTGTGCCCATTCCAAAAGATAAATATATAAAAATGACTGTCGTTTAGTTGTCATCCAATAATTTTTTTTTATTGTCGCTTTGTCTATCGGACATGTCCTTTCCAACTTAAAACGACATCATCTCGTCTCGTCATGAGCGAGTCAAAACTCAAAACCATAGCGTAAATGCTATTTCTTACAAGCGCAGAAAAGTAAGACGAAGGAAGAAGAAGAATAGACTTGTCCAGTGTTCCTCACAAAAGTACGTCCGCACTTTTTACATATTTCATTTTTTTTTCTTGAAAGAAAATGTTGTTCTTTACTTTTTTTTCTCTGATTAATTTATTTTCTGGTTTTGTTGTAGTTTCCGTCACCAAATCTGAAGCAATAATGGTGTCCTCGTATCAGAAACAGTAATATATTGCTTTCTTCGTTCAAATTCCCGTGTGGGTAGATTCTTTGTATTATTCCCTATCGTTTTCCCTAACTAAGAATTTTTGGTAACTTTCACATTAAGTAACTTATCATTTTTATTGTTCAAAACCCTTTTGATTTGTTGATTTCTAGCTCCTGATTTAGCCCCAAAATTGTAGTTTGGACTAAAGAGAAAAATGGGTTTGGGAATATCATCCTTGATTGGATTGAAAGCTGCTGTTTTGTTCTCTTCTTTTTTGTACCTAAAAAGCTTTGGATTCAGAATGTCATCACTACCATTTCTCTATGCCTCTTTGGTATCTGTATTGATCTCAATTGCAGCTCTTCCCTTGGTCAATCTTCCAATCCTTTTGGCCAAGAACACAGATGGGACTTTCCCCATTTGGTCAATAATTATCTTTAGTCCCTATTTGTATTTCGTCCGGGGATTTTCAGCGCTGCGAAGATGGTTCAGCATTTGTGATGGCTTGTATGTTGGTGGGTGGCCTTCTTCGCCTGATAAATTGCCGCCCGGTAACCCTGCCATTATTGACTGCACTTGTGAATTGCCAAGGAGGTCAGAGTTCTTGAGGAATGCTTATTTGTGTATTCCGACGTGGGATACGAGGTCTCCTCAGCCTGCTGACATTGAAACGGCCGTGAATTGGGCTTGTCGGAAGAGGGAACAGCGGAGGCCGGTGTTCGTCCACTGCGCATATGGTATGCCTATGCCCTCTCCTCTATTGCCAAAGCATGTGTTGTTAGTTTAGGTTTATGTGTTTGTGTTAAAATGCTTCTGCTTTTTGTTTGCATATTTAGTACTGGGTACTGTTGATAGTTGTAAACGTTGTTTCATGAAATTTTATCATCTTCATACTGATGTTTGTAGATAGTTTACAGGAATTACTTAAATATAAGAAGGTATTCATTGACAATTACTAATCTGTGGAGTTCGTGTTGATAAGAGAGTGATTTTCTTCATCTTTCTGCTTTAGGAATAGATATTTCTGTGTAATTGTTTTGTTGTATTGCAATATATGACAGAGACCTTCCTGGCCTCATTCTATGATGGCATTTTTTTTTTTTTTGATAAGTATTCTATGATGGCGTTAGTGCTTGAATTACTATTCCTTAGGTGTTGAGTATGTGTGTGCGCGTGTGCACTAGCGTGCGTGCCTTTCTTTTTAAAAAAAAAAAAAAACACGAACTGATAGAGATTCCCATCATGTTCATATCTAGGGGAGAAGATGGTTTTTCGATTGGGTGTCTACCTAGTTGGGATGCGACTGAAATTCTCTATTCCCCAGAGTATCCTATTTATTCACAAAAAAAAAAAAAAGACATATTGATTTTCGTCCATTTGAATTTCATGAGGAAGGGCTGTAAAGTTTATTAGACCTTTTCTATTGAGGTTTTAATATTTGTTAATTGATACAATTGATGCGTGATGATATTATATGAAACTTATTCATTATCTTATCTGATTCTCTTATGAGGATGAAATTGTCACCATTTTATTGAAGTCTCAGATAATGAAGTCTTATCCTTCCTTGCAAACGTTGATAGATTCTGCAAGTCCAAAGATTACTGGTTTAAAGAAAGATCTGAATGGTTTGAGTTAAAATTTCTGAATTGAGTCGAGCACTTTGATTATATATATAGTTATGTATGTATATATATATAAATATATATATTGGCCAATGCAATGCCTTAAAAAAATTTATTGCAAATGGTGTTTTTATTTTCAATGTTGCAATTAAGCGATTCTAAGGACATTTGAATTTTCATTAGAATTTATAACTCACTATACTACATTCTAAGGGTGATAGACATTAGAATGCCTTATTGACTTCTAGCTTGTTATGCTTTCGGAGAAATAAATTTTTAACCATATGGTGCAGGAATTTAGTAACATCCAGAAATCATGAATTGATCAATTTGACTCTTATTGCTTGCTGATTTTATAGCCCAGGATGACTTATTTCGGCTAGATTAAGGGGAAAAAAATATAAAAAATAGGAAACAGAAGCTCAATAGTTAGATAATGGTTATGTGCACTATCTAATGGGATGTTTAGGTTTTTCTATGCATGTGTTATTTCTGGTGGTGTGTACTTTCCCTCAAAAGTACGTATGGATTATCAGAAATCCATTGGGATAGTTACTGGGTGGAACCAATCTTTGATGACTAGAAAATTTCGGACTAAGGTCACGTTCATGAAATCTAAAGAGTGAAAATTTTGGATTCTATCCTGTCCATGGATACCCAGGATTCGGAGTCTTAAGGCTCCATTCATTTCACCAATTCGAGTTTAGAAATAGTAAAAAGCTCTCAGA
Organism: Morus notabilis; assembly: GCF_000414095.1. NCBI lineage: Eukaryota > Viridiplantae > Streptophyta > Magnoliopsida > Rosales > Moraceae > Morus > Morus notabilis. The sequence continues at coordinate 432,893 of NW_010357686.1, forward strand.
AACAGTCATATCTAACTTTTTTACTACAGTAAAAAGCTCTCACATAAAGTCACATCTCAACTCGAATTAAAAACTCAAATTAGTGAACTAAACAGGCCCTAATAAATAACTGTTTCATTAACTGTGTATCTTTGGAAGGAAGGAGATGGATCAAAGATCAAAATTAAGATCATGTATTTTCTATATCGAGTTCAAAGAAGAGTTAAATAAGTAAATGACTGTTCAGTGTTGCCTTTTATTGGAATTTCAACATATCTCGTCTCTTTTTGCAATTTTCTTTTCTTCCAATTTCACTTGAATCTATATCAGTGTTAATAATTAGGCTCTAATCTATTTTGAAGACTTGGAATCATGATGAAAAGGATACTGGGTATTTTCCTAAATTAACATATTGCATATACAAATAAGGAACGCAATGAGTTATAGATTCGAGGAGCATCTCACTTGAACCAGAAAACATTGTCAAACTTTTGAGTAATATTTTCTTTTAAATTGTTCTTAGTCCTGTGTACTCCTGATCACATGTTGTCTGCTTTACTTGTTTTTATATGCTGCCGTTCAGTGGCGAACTCTTTGAAATTAAATTTTTTTTGTAAGAGGAAAACACTGTAACAGAATTCAATGATTTGACTTAAGAGTATATGAAACAAACGGACCGTTAGTCTTTTCCATTTGTAAGAGATTCTAATTGGATGTCCCAATCCTTTTAGGACATGGAAGAAGTGTTGCTGTTATGTGTGCCCTACTTGTGTCCCTTGGAGTAGTGGATGATTGGAAAGATGCCGAGAGATTAATTAAAGAAAAACGGCCTTATATTCGCATGAACGCTCTCCACCGCAAGGCTCTCGAAGAATGGTCGAAACACCGGTTGTCTCCTCCAAAGAAGATTGGATGAGCAAGCAAATGCAACTTCTGTAGTTTCCTATTTCTTCAGGCGCATCTGGGAATTTAAAATTGGAAGCGACATTCTCGCATAGATGTTATTTGAAATTGTTTATTTTACACAACTGTATTCATGGAATGAATGGAAAATTTCATATTCGTTCCTTATGTTATAGCGTAATTGTCTTTTAGTACTTTATGTTTTTAGTAATTTTAAATTAGTATATTGACGTTTTAGAAAATTATTTTTCAGTACTTTAAGGTTATTTTTTAAAATGTAAAATGTCAAAATTATCATTCTCATTAATTAACTAAAAAACTAATAATAAATTTAAAAATAGTGTTTGAGACCCACAGATGAAGCCCACCTTCTTCTATTAGTAATAGTGTTTGACACCGGTGGTTTCCTTCGAGTATGTTTCCATATATCACGTCTTCTTTTTTACTTTTAGTACCTCAGAATTCAGATTTGGTCCATTGCTTCGAGTATTTTTCCATATATCACGTCTTCTTTTTACTTTTAGTACCTCAGAATTCGGATTTGGTCCATTGCAACGCATTTTAACTGGAATCATATGTATTTCTCTAAATTCCTGCCTCTATCAGTTTAATACTGGACTGGTACTTCCAACCAAATTTCATTGCAGCAAGAACAAATAAGAAAGACCGCCCTTTTATGCAACAAACATTAATCTTCCACCAATTAAAGAACTGAAACGAATGTACAAACATCTCAATAAACCGACTATAGACGCAGTTGGGGTCCTTTTTAAAAAAAATAAAAATAAAAATAAAAAATTATGAGAACAAATACTAATGACAAGTTTCCTGACAACCTACAGATACGATACCAAATGAATTCAAGAAGCATTTTGGGATATATGTTTTTCCCTTACATGACCAAACTCACTCAAAACTATTTTGGGATTGAAATTTTGATCCTTTGCATATCCTCAACTCAGAAATCGACAGAACTAAAGTATGTGTATCTATTATTTTTCATTTAAAACAGATAATTAATTGAGATGTTCAGAGTAACAAAAATTTATAAAATTTACATTCTTACGAGCCATCAAGAAAAACAATACTTCTATATGAAACAAAACATACACTATCCAATCAGAAAATACAAACGCCACTTTGCCCTCATCACACTGGTATGATGGTATACACTTCTCAGATATCTTCTAGTTATCCATGAAAGAAATTTTCCACTTGTTGCAGTATCATTTAGTTTCCAAGAAAGTACATTGCTAGGAGCTAGAATTCGCAAATGTCAGCTCGGTTAAAGTTCTTAACTGCTACCTCGCTTAGCAGCTTCTGCACTACTTGTTGTCATAAAGGATTCTCCACAACCACATTGGCCTTTTGAATTTGGGTTGACGAAAATGAACTCAGATCTGCATAGAAAATAACAAGAATTATAACATGCAATGAAAGGAAAATCCGGACAAAAAAGGAAGATTTAATATTGCCAAGAAACAATTCTGGGATGCCAGTTGTATTTTACAAATCATCATCCATATTCTAATAAGCAAAGTGGTAGCAATTATCAATTATTCTCCATAATATTTCAAGGACTATCATAACAAGCACAAGAACTTCAACTAACCATAAGAAACCGATATCTAGATTCAAGCAGGGGTGTGTATGACAAAACAGAAACATAACAATTGCATAAAATTTGGAGAATCACTGCCAACACATACTAATTCTGCTAGGATCATGCCCGCTTGCAAGCTTGAGGAGACAGAGCAACCATCTCAAACACAGAATATAGACTAAGGTCTAAGATAAAGGAAGACTAAAGCAAAATGTTAGTCCATGTTCAAAAATTGAAGGCTTTAAACACTAAATGATGTTGAAAATAATAGCAAACTACGGTATAGCACAGGAAAATTTTAACAAGAGGACAGAACAAAAAGACTCAACAACCAAGTAATCAGGTGATAACGTACATAAGTATTCACAATTATGCACATCTTAGTCTTCAAGCTACATATGTACGCATACGAAAAACGTAAATGGAAACAAAATCCATATATAGCCTGTACGGCTGTACCTGAGTTTATCATCAATAAAATCCATCTTTGTTCCAATAACATGCATCAGGGCCTTTGGTTCGATCAGTATTTTCACGCCCTTGTCTTCAACCAACTCATCGAATTTCCCTTTTTCATCTGAAACATCTTAAGTAAAGAGCAATCAGACACGTAGTTTAAGCACAAGCAGCGCACTAGTACAAATTACTGAAAAATAAGTCCAACAGCTACAAAGAAATTATAAGAAAGTAATACCATCCTAGCTGATTTCTTAAGTCCTGTTAAGTCAATTTTCATCGTTATCAATATTACTAGAGCTGATTACTAGGAGGTCCTATACAAGATGACTCAAAACAAACTTCCACGGAACAGGGGGAAAAGGTGGAGTAGATAAAGAGTGAGAGTAGTGAAAACATATATTAACAAGAACACAATTGAATCACAAACGACCAACAGCCCTTGTAGTTCACCAAAACATGGGAAATGAAATGAAATGGGTTTTTTGAATAGAGGACGAACCGAAGACGTGTGCACAAAAGGAATAAATGGTCGTGCAATTTCAACGTAAACTACCAAGAACATAATTCAATTACAAAAGCCCATGTCACCTCTTTACCATTTTAAACGATTATAAGAAGAAGACATTTTTGTTTTGTAAATTAAGAGTTTTTTCCCCCTTTTTTTGTTTGAAAGTCTTCTAATTTGGTATAAAGTTGCCACTAAACTATAGCCTTTCGAAGCTTTGAATTGAAGTTTTCTACGTTCATGAAAAATAACAGATTATAACCAAAATCACCCTAATTCCTAATCCTCTATTTCTAGATCTTTAAAACCCTATACAATATCGTAATAATTAAAACAAAACAAAAAAAAAAAACCAATCACCATTCAGCAACAAATCAGACGGGAGAAAAAAAATCGAGTCCTTTATCAAACGGAATAACAACTGATTCAAATCAAATCAAGTTAAATCAAAGAATAGGTGATGATTAGATGGCTAACCGGCGTAATTGAGGGTGTAGGATAAGCCGTTGCAACCGCGCGCCTTGACGCCGAGGCTGAGGAAAGGGCGTTGGCGTTGCCGGAGAAGATGGCGGATTCTGTCGGCGGCGGCGTCGGTCAAGCTCAGGACTTGCCGTCGCAGAGTGGGTCCCGCCTTCGACAACACGGAAGAGGACGAAGCAGCTGCCATTTCCGTCGATCTTTCTGGAACTCGAATTCGACGGTGCAAAGTGCAAATCAAACGAAATGTTGTTGTGTTCTGGTTTGTTGTTTTGGGCCGGGTTTAAACTCTTTTCGGCCCAAGCCTAATAATCCATTTATAATTAAGTAATTTACTTTTTTTTCGTTAACAATTAAGTATAAAAATTACGTGGCGAAATTTCTACGGTAGAGTTGAAATTTAACAAAATTTTCAAACTGTTAAAAAAAATAATAAATTTACATAGTAATTATCATAATGGTGACCATTTTTATACTATACAATTACACAATAATTATTTTAATAACAATGAATTTTACTATTCTTAAAATATTTTGAAATTTTTGCTAACTTTATAATTTAGATTTTGCCATACGTTTAAAAGGACAAACCTTATAATTTTTTGTATTTTTTTTAACTATGATATGAAAACAACAACCACTGGTAATATATGGTATATGTAGTAACTCATGGCCTGCCACACACTACTAATAGATTATGTTAAATTGCTATGCTTGATCGGGTAAAAATTGTATCTGGTTTGATCAAATAATTAAAAACTATGTCATATTCCCCTAAAAAAAAAAAAAAAAAGAAAAAACTGTGTCATATAAAAGCTAAGATATTTTTTCACACTATCGCAGAATTCTTCATAATTTGAAGACAGCAGCCCAACATGAATATTTTAAATTGATCAGCAAAAAAAAACAGGAATATTTTAAATTTTAAACAAAATAAGGCCACTGTTTTTTTTTTTTTTAAGGGATAAAGGTAAAGTGTAAAGTTAACAATAATTGTACTCATAATGCTAAATGCATGTTTAGTTCGCTGTTTTGAGTTTTTAATTCGAATTGAGATATAATTTTATGTGAGAATTTTTTACTGTAGTAAAAAAGTTAGATATGACTGTTTCTGAGAGCTTTTTACTATAATAAAATTTGAATTCTAAACTCGAAAACAGTACCTAAAACTCAACCATATATAGATACAGTTAAGTTTGCGCCAGCGGTCATCTTAAGATAATTCATTATCGACTTTGAGGCAATCTGATGACTATGATAAGGTTAGAATCATATGATAAGGTTAGAATCATAGAGAGAGAGAGAGGACCAAATCATCCATAGATTCACCAGTTCTAATAATTCACTTTGAAATGAGTCAGATCCATGTTATCAGTAATTAACCTAAGAAATGTCAGTTTAATTATATAAAAATTCATAAAAACCAGACCTTCTTCATCAAACATTAAAAAAAAAAAAAAAAAGAAAAAAAAAAAGAAGGGTCTCTGCAGATTGGATTTATGTGTTGTTGAAAGATGCATCAAGAACCAAACTAATATCAAAATCACAAGAGACTAAATTAGGGATCAGTCCATTACATTTTACAACTCATCATACAAAGCAAAGCAGTACCGCTGAAAGTTTATCCACATCTGAAAGTTGGTCTTTCTCCTTAAAATTCGTACGAACATGCGCGTCAAAGAATATGGACGAAAAAAGAAAGGGTCTAGATTGTGATTCCTTATAAGTAATTCTAAATAAAAATATCACTGCAAGGACTTCAAGAGTAAAATTGCCTACTTCTACAACATTGAGTTCACGCAGTAAATAAAATTGTGAGGAGCTGACTCCTAATCATTCTATACATAATCATCATCGCTGTCATAGTCAGAACCTGACTCGTCGCTTCTCGGTTCCATCAGCGTGTTCATGTCGAATGAAGGCTCGGGATCCATCTCCTCCAGGTCAATAGTGTCATAATCCATCCGTTGCTTAAACTTTTCATCGGAGCAATTAAGCATCCATGCAAGAGAGCATTTCAACCCTCTTTTTGTAACCATCTTATGTCTTGGTTTTATGGTAGATTCCAGGCCATAAGTAAAGAACGCTGCAAAATCAACCAAGTCATCCAAAGGCCTTCCCATCTCCGTCTGAAAGAAATCGAAGCCAAGTCTCATGATGTCAAGATTCAAGGCAAGCAACTGAGGACACCCCACGATCATTTTCCGCAACTGTTGCAAGGAAAATCCACAATTCTTCAGGAAATCCACATGCTTTATCAAAGGTGTCTTACTGAGGCTAACAACCTGTGGCATCTTCTCAACAACTCCGCCAAATTCCTCTGGGTCCAAATCAATTACGGACTTGAGCAAACTTTGTTGACTATGAAGCTTAGACTTGAGGTCAAGCCCTAAAATCTCAGGATATTGTGCGACTGCCGATGCAAGTGATGCTTCTTCAACATGAAACTCCAAAAGTGACTCGACATTTGGCTTCACCCTCTCCTCCAACCCAAACCCGAGTATTTGAGGCCGTCTCTCTATTAATCTAGCCACAGCTAACCTAGGAATACCCAAGGTTTCAAGGTATTCAACAAAGGGCTTTATCACACGTCCCACTCGCATCCCTAAAATCTTGGGGTATCTAGTTAAAACCCCTCCAATCTCCCTTCTTGCCACCCCAATTCCAACCAAATAAGCCACTGAAGTACTCATGGTCCCCTCAAGCTTGAACCCCAAAACTTCTGGATATCTTTCGAGAACACGAGGAATGTCATTGGGCTTAATGTCCATCCCTTGAAGATACTTAACCACTGGAGCAAGATCGACTACAACACTAGCATGAAGCACTTGTGGGTATCTACGCAAGAAATCCGTGAAAGTCGACTTCCTCACACCCAATTTACCAAGATAATCCAACACAGGAATCATGTTCTTCTTCACACTGCAGCCTAGAACAAGCGGATAGTTGTTAATGTCCTCGATTGTGAGCCCCAAATTGTGGAGAAAATCTACACGCTCCCTCATGACTTCAACTGTCACAGGCAGTTCTAAGCCATCAAGCTCATCAGGGACAATACCTATACTGCGCAGGAACTCATAAACTCGGTCACGGTTTTCAATCCTCTCGTTTCTCATCTCCAACAAACTAGGACGACTATAGAGGGATGAAGAGGAACCTCTCCCTTTTCGACCTACACGAACGGTGTCCATCTTTGAAGTTCTCTCAAAAGTAGAGTACTGAGACTTTGTAACAAACCCAATAAACTTCTCATGGCTACGAGGGATTCCAAGAACTGGGTTACAAATTTTTAAAGGTTTACAAGATATAAGTGCAGGTAACTCTGGATGTACAAGCAAAAAGCTTGGTTTTGTAATAGCATTATAACCTATCTTCATAGGTCTATACTGTAATAAATCTGCAAAACGAGAAAATAGAAAATCATCACAATATGCTTAGTAAGAATTTACTGACTCAATAATCAACACCCAATTTTTATCAGTCAGTTAACCTCAACGTCTCATTTCTCAGCAAACCAAATTTTGTTTCAAAGAAATGAAACCAAGAAAAAAAAAAAAAGGAAGTAATTGCTCTTATACAAGAGCCTAGAAGGTTTACCGCCATTGCATATATATATATATATATATATATATATATAGCTGAAAATAGAGGGCTTTTATAGCTCATACAAAACAAAGATAACAGAGAGATATTTACATAAGTTTTCAGAAACTAAGAAGAAAATCATGAAGGAAAATGAATAGGCTCATATCTAAATTGGGGATTTTAGGGTTTTCTAGTAAAATCAGAATGATAAAAGAGAATTTACCAAACTTAAAATTGAAATAAAAAAGGAAACACCAATTCAATACGGAAATTTCGGATTAAGCTAATTTAAGAGAGGAAAAAAAAAAACCGTACCTCGAATTTTCAAGGTTTCTAAAACTTGTCGCTGTTCCAAAAAGATTCGCTGCAGAAATTGGCCTTCCACTCAGTACTCTGAAGATAGCTCGATGGTGAAGAGAAGAAGAGAAGAGCGAGTCCGAGAGGGAGGGAGAGCGAGCTTGCGAAGGAAAGAGATTTTTATTTTTATTATTAGACCTTGTTATCAAAAAAAAAAAAAAAAAAAAAAAAAAAAAAAAACATTTGCTAGTGCAGTTGTCCTATTATTGATAAAACTTATGGGTCCGTTTCGAATTGGTTCTAAAATAATTTTATTTTTTATATAAAAATAAAAATGGAAATTAAAAATGACTCAGGCGTTTTCAATTTTGCTCACTTTTTGGAAACAAATAAAAAACGTTTTCATTTCCTGTTTTTCAAGAAATGCATGCCAAACACCTTCCCCCAGAGCATTTTCATTTTTTTGTTTTTGGAAAACGTGAAAACTGTTTTTGAAAACGGAACCAAACAAGCACTATGCTTTAGGTGCTATGTTTTGTTTTTGGTCTATAATAACGGAAGTGGTCTCGACATTTTCAAAATTATTGTGTGTTCAATCTCTTGAAGTTGTTTTTTAAAGTATCGTGTGTGACCTTTGTGTTATGAGTACTTCAGTCTTAATTGATTTGAAACTCTTGGTATTGTTAATTAAAGAGTCTTTGCTTGATAGTTAGTATATCCTTTTAATTTTCAATTATTGGAACTACTTGCACGTTTTATCTTTTTATGCAGAGTGGAACCGATCTATAGATGAGTAACAATCATTCTTGTCATCTTTAGTGTGTGATTTTTTTTTTATTATTATTTGGAATATAATCACCTTTCAAAAAATAATTGTAAAAAATTCATGCTTTACTCGTAAACTTGTGTTCTAGTTTTACCAAATTAAAATCTTGGCTTGTTGTTTATATCATTACACGTATTACTTAGCTAAATATCTAATTGTAGTTTTCTATTTTAAGCTGATAGCTAAGTTTTGTTCACATCCTTTAAATGTAATATTATCGGATGAAAGAAAATTTCCCTTATTTGTCGTCTCCTTTTCTCCAAGAGTGTATTGAAAAATAAAAAGATAAATATACGACAAGTACTTAGTAAAACCGTACTATTTAAGTTTCTAGTATCTAGTAAGAATATATAGGTTTCGTTCTTTTTACCGATTTAAGTTTTAAGTTTTATAATTAAAAATTCACAAAAAATATCACATTTAATTTTTGTTCACTACACTTAAAAAGTCTTAAAAAAATGTCATATCTTAATTTGAATTAAAAATTTAAATCCGTGAAACGAATGAAGCCATAGTGTTTCTGTTATTTTGGTAAAATGCAGTGTGTAAGGGGAAGTTTGGTTTGAGAATTCAAACTATGATTTGAATCATGGTTCATGATTCGTTACAGTATTTTTTCTCATAAAAAATACACGTAAATCAAAAATGATTCTAATCTATGAACTAAACGTTTTCTAAGTGTAATAAACTCAAATGCAGGGTATGCGCTTGTTTCGAAGCTCGATCGATGGGAAGGTTCTGAAGCGTACATACAAACAGAGCACTAGTTGGAAGATAGGAAGGATCCACACATAAATATTGTTTTATATATGCCTCTGAGCTTGAAGAACATCTACTTTTAGTTTCATTGATATCAAACAGTAACAGAGCCGTGATTTATTAGTATGGGTCAATTCTTTTTTTTTTAATCAAGATTATACTAATATATATATATATATAACAATTTTTTGTTTATTAAATATTTTATTTTTTAAAATTTAAATTGACATAATAAAATACGGAGAACTATTAATTTAAAGGAGTCAAATCTAATTTTTACACATACCTAATATATTAAAATTAAAACCATTATATTAAAAAAAAATTATGCGCATGTTTAGAATTTGTTCTAAAATAATTTTATTTTATTTATATGAAAATAAAAATAAAAACGTTTTTAATTTCATACATAAATTATTTTTAAAAATGCGTTTAGTAGTTTTATTAAGTATAAAAAAAACTCGTTAATGTTTCTCTCTCTCTTTGCTCGAAAGAGGAGAAAACGAAAATAAAAAATAAAAAACGATTAAAAGTCATTTTTCATTTCTCTCTCATTTTACACTAAACAAAAAAATCGTTTTCACTCCCATTTTTTGTATTAAATGCGTCAAATACCGTTTTAAAAATGTTTTTATATTTTTTCTCGAAAAACGTAAAAAAAAACAGGCTGAATTTTAAACACAGTCTATGGCCTCGTTCATTTCGCCGATTCGAGTTTTGTTACAGTAAAAAGCTCTCAGAAACAGTCACATCTAACTTTTTGCTACAGTAAAAAACTCTCACATAAAATCACATCTTAACTCGAATTACAAACTCGAATCAGCGAAGAAAACGGCCCTATGTCTCTGTCATTGATAGAGATGCATAAAAAGTGGCTGTGAGAGACAATGAGGGTTGCTGGGGCTGGTGGAATCTTAATCAGTCTCGTACCTAATGGGCGAGCTCTAGCAGAATCATAATTCTGCGAGAGACTGCCACCAAGACTGCATCCCCACAAAATACACCCTCCGCCCCACCAGCACGGTAGTACAATGTAAAGCCGCCGTCCCACGCCGCCACCGTCGACATTCAGCCACTTTATTGCCCCACTTGGTTACAAGCCCGCGTTACTAGGCCCAGCAATACGTGGGTCAACTCGAATGCAATATAAACGCTTCATTTAATAGAACCCTAAACATAAGAAGCATTACATAATGCAAAATATGATATCAATTACATTGGCCAAAATAAGTCAAAATATGAAGATGCAAATTAAACAAATTTCATGAAAATCATAAAAATCAAACTTTTGACAACGAGTGTCAAACTAATTACAACAATATCAAACAAATTTTACTAACATCAATCAAACAGATTCCACAAATATATTAGTTAAATTTCAGAAATTTTGAAGGTCAAAAGAAAATTTCAATACGTGGAGGGACTAAAATCAAAATTTAAAAAATATTCAAATCATGAAAAATTTTCTTAAAGTTCTAGATCTCTTTTTTTTTTGTTAGCTAAAAGTTTTAATGCATAAAAAACTCTGATTAACTAACATAAACATATGAAGTTTAAACAATTAAAAAGAATTAAAAATTCAGTTGTTACAAGTAATTTAATTAATTTTCCAACATAGTGCACAAAATATGCTTAATGGAATATTGCAAAATATATATATTTAATGCTATGATCATTGGAGATTAGTTTATAGACCAGTAACCAAAAAATAATAATTATCACAATGATATAATTAAACGTACAACATTTAGATTATCATTATCGTTGTACTGTGATGATTTTGATAAAACATTGATCATTACAAACTTTTACTTTATAATATAGTCTTTTTATTATAATTTTAACTAAAAAAAAGCATAGCTTTTAATTCTTAGAAGAAAAAACTGTTGTACCATGGTCGAACAATCGATTGCTCCTTTGACTGTCAAGCACCGAGACGTTATCAGTCGAGAATTGGTCGCTGACGTCGAGGAAATGGTTATACGTGAAATGCCCTCAAGACGATGAGAGTTCTTGCAGGAGAAGGATATGCGTCGAGAACTCCACCTAAGCCGTGAAGTTCACGACGTCGAGAGATCAGCCTGGTCAGATTCAAATTAAATCCCGCCAAATCAGGAAATGATAAACTATAACAACTGTTCAGATTCGAATCTAGAAACTAGATAACCGATAAGGGTAATTTTCCAAATTCGGTCATTCAAATATGTAAACACAACTGTCACTGCGATGGTCACCAATCGTCTGGTTTCGGCGACGGCGTTTATTGGGTTCATCGGCGCATCCTCCGGCGACGGCATCAAATTTGGCGATTATGCAAATTGCTAGGAAATTAGTTATATTTACGAATACTTAAAAAAAAAAAAAAGTGGTTGTTTGTGGTGGCGAGGGCTGCCAGGCGGGGTGAAATCTTAATCAGTCTTCAGCAAATACCGCTACGGGACGTCCAATTGCAGGGATTTTTACTTCCGCAAGAGACCGCCACAAAGACCGCGTCACACAGATCCACCCAACACTGGGGCGGGACGGAATCACGTCATCGTCTCTCAGGCCTCGCTCATCAACATTCAGCCACTTTATTGCCCCACTTGGTTACAAGCTCACGTTACTAAGCTCGGTGTGCCTAAAAGTCACTTGAAATGTATATATGAATACTTGAATTAATTGATCCTCTTCCGA